>NW_005369934.1:2245387-2252782 GCF_000412655.1 Myotis brandtii | reverse complement strand
CCGGTTAAGGGCATGTACCTTGGTTGCGGGCACCTCCCCAGTGGGAGGTGTGCAGGAGGCAGCTGATCGATGTTTCTCTCTCATTGATGTTTCTAACTCTTTATCTCTCTCCCTTCCTCTCTGTAAAAAATTAATAAAATATATTAAAAAAACATAACTTTTGTAAGAGTGTTTATCTTATATTCTAGAAATTACCATGGGTACTGGAAAAAAGCAGATCAAGAATATACCACTCAACAATATTCTGTGAGATAATCCCCTGTGGGAATTAAAAATGGATGGATTTACTGTTAAATTTATGCTGAAAATAATTTGGTTAATAAGTGGCTTAATGACAGTGATATGAAACACTGAAGACACAGTAGACAACAGGTAGCAAGTGAATTCTTAACTATATTGGTATGAAAGTTCTTTATCACCATGAAAATGGCAAAGCCTTCTTTATCCACTCGCATGTCACTCCATAAATTATCAAATGAGTGACCAACTAGTGTCTCAGGATCTTGTGGCTCGCAGTGGCTAAATGGTGCCAATCCCACACTATAAGACATTAGTGGTAAGGAACAGTACTTAACCTTGGCATGCTGTTGTGTGTGTCCCTTTGCTAAAAGATGTGTCAAGGCCTCTAAATTTGAGCAAGTTATGATTATCCTAAATTGTTATAAAAATTCCTCTATGCCTTCTGCTCTTTAAATCATTTCAGTATATAAACGAGGGGAAAGTCCCAAAACGAGCTTGCCTTTTCTACTGCAAAGTGTAAATGGGCCAAGCTTGGGTATGGCTTGCCATTTGATTGTGGAACACTTAGAGCAGTTTTTCTCATAGATTTAGCTACAGACTCTACTGTGGGATAGGCATGTTTCAGATGAACATATCAGTGATTCTGTTCTAGAAATTAAGGCTGGAGAAAGACAGGGTAACAGGTGTTTTTTAACTTGGATTTATATTTTTTTGTTTGCAACACACCCAGATGAAAGAGAAGCTGAAGATGGCTAAAAGATGGGGCAAAGGGAAGATCTGTAGGGGGGGAAAAAGGTTTATATAGTAAACCTACATGGGAGAATTTTAATTCATAGAAATGATATATTTTGAAGACTGCTCTCCAGGAATATGCAGTCAACAAATTTATCTAATGCCATCAATCTGAGGCTTAAGTTTGTCAAATTTATCTGAAGTATTAAAAATGTACATCATATTTTACCAACAAAATACTTCAAACACTGTAAGATTTGTTATCTTTTTACCAACAATATAATTTTAGTAACTGCCATCCATTTTTTTCATAATTATGGCTATGTACTATGGAAATCTATGTTGAAAAAAATAAGGAAGCAAAAAGTAAAATTAGGAAATAGAGCATGTGTTTACAGACTGATTTGAAAATGATGGTGTCAATATGCCAGACTAAAATACTGATCTTTACGGATGGGCGTTCAAATGACTTCATGTGGAAGAAATGTATTTCAGTGTCTAATATGTGAAAATTATAGACAAACCATGTATCAACAGTGTTCAGGATCTATCCTTGTACTAACAATATAACCTTAAACTTGAAACCACGCTTTCTAATTTGGATAATGGAATTATGCAAAATGACCAGCACAGAACCTGCCCTTTAGCTCCCCTGAAAGTGGGTATGTGGGGAAGAGGGGTATTACTAGAATAAGGAGGTGGGTAGTTGAGAAGGGAGAAGCAACTGAATACATCATGTTATGCACAATGTTTTGTACTAGATATCACATCAAAATACCATTGATCAGTTATCTAAAAGCCAGTAGATATTAAATACAGCCCACATTTTAAGCCCCACTGGGGAAACAGTGGTATAGGCTGGGGCTGAGAAGGCTGGGCAGTCTAAGGGGTTATCAGTGACGGTTTTTGGGGTGGAACCATTCCTCCTACTTTCGGGGAACTTCATGAGATATGTAATAGGGACACACCCACCACCAGCTTCCTGCAGACCCAGCCTCTGGGTTCTGCGGGCTCCGCCTGCCTGACTATAAGGTGCTCCACCCCGCGGAGGTCAGGGAAAAACCTGTGGCAGACTCACACAGTGGCTCCGGGTGGATGAACACTCCCGCCATCTTCCCTGATGTTTGAAGGGCACCTCCACCTCATGGAAATCCAGTAAGCCCAACCTCCTGATTCTACCATAGGCTCTTTCACAGAAAAAGCCTTTTCAGTATCTAAGCCTGGCAGCCAGCCAGCAGTGGGAGGCGGGGAGAGATGGATCGCAGGGAGCCTTGGGATGCTTACTGACTCACACATGGGCCCAGTGGTGGTAAAAACCTGCCTCGGAGAGCAGCTTGGTTATTCCTGGGCCAAGACCAGCCCAGCAGAGGCAGCCACATACAGTGGATTGTAGCTGCAGATAGGTTGTCAGGAAGGCAGTAACCTGCAGACCAAGTTGCTGTTTGGACAGCATCCATGGAGCAGGATGCAAGATGCTTCACTTTTTTCTTTCTTTCTTTTCTTTTCTTTTCTTTATTTTTTGTAAGTCTTTTTTTTCTTTTCATTTTCCTTAATACTATATATTTCTATCTTTCTTTTTCTAATTCTATTTTCTTCCCTTATACTTTTTTTCTGGTTTTCTTTTTCTAATCTTTTTTGTTGCTCTTTCTTTATTCTTTTTCTAATTTTCTTCTTTCCTTTCATATATTTTCTCCTCTTTTTTTCTGTTTTACTTTCGACTTATTCTTTGACTAGTATATGTTTTTTTTTCTTTTCATACTCCATTGACATTGTTTTGTGATGTCTGATTTTTTGTTTTGCTTTCTTTTGCCTTGTTTACTTCTGTTGGCTCTGTACAACAACATGCACAACATGGTCGAGGTTGAACCTCACAGTCAGCTAGCCTGAGGGCTCATCCCACACGTGAACGGGCCAACAGCAATTAAGACCTAATTGCAATAGGGAACCAACATGATCCACACAGGGATTTATAAAGCATCCAGCTCAGGAGACTGTGCCACTGGGTTCCACGGGACACTTACAACATAAGGCCACCCCACAAAGACTGGGAGGTAAACTAGTTCTAACAAATACATAAAAACAAACACACAGAGACATCTAAACTGGCGAGATAAAGAAACAACCCCCAACGAAAGAAAAAGAAGAATCTCCAGAAAAAGCTAAATTAAATGGAGGCAAGCAATTATCAGATATAGAGTTCAAAGTAATGATTATAGGAACTTAGTGATAATCACAAGGAACTTAGTAGGAACTACAAATGCATGAAAAAGGAAATAGAAACCAAGAACAAGAACTATTCTTAAATGAAGAACACCATATCGGACAATACCAATACACTGATAGGAATTACCAGAAGTAGATTGAAAAAAAGCAGAAGATCAGATCAGTGATTTGGAAGACAAGGTAGAAAAAAAAACAACACCAAATTAGAGAAGCAACAAGAAAAAATAATTAAAAATCAGAAGGATAATTTAAGGGAATGATGGGACAACATGAAAGGTAACAACACCTGCATCATAGGGGTAAAAAAGGAAAGAAAGTGAGCAAGGACTAGAGAAACTTTTTAAAGAAATAATGACAGAAAACCTCCCTGAGCTGGTGAAGGGAAAAAGTCACACAAGTTAAGGAAGCACAGAGTTCTAATCAAGATGAACACAAATAAATCCACACAAAGACACATTATAAATAAAATTAAAAACGTTAAAGACAAAGAATGAATATTAAAAGCAGCAAGAGAGAGAAAGAAGGTTATCTACAAGGGAGTTCATATTAGACTGTCAACTGATTTATCATCAGAAACACTTCAGGCCTGAAGGGATTGGCATGAAGTATTCAAAGTAATGAAAAACAAGGATGTAAATCCAAGACTACTCTATCAAACAAGACTATAATTTAAAACAAAAGGCACAATAAGGAGCTTCTTAGACAAAAATGCTAAAGGAGTACATTACCATCCAAACCTGAATTGCAACAAATGTTAAATGGACTGTTTTAGAAAGAAGAAACAATTGAGAAAGAGAGGAAAATAGGTATATAGAAAAAAAGTGGCAATAAATAAGTACCTATTAATAATAAACTTTAAATATAAATGGATTAAATGTTCAAATCAAAACACATAGGGTAGCAAAGCAGGTAAGAAGACATGACCCATGTATATGCTCTCTACTAGAGACCCATCACAGAGCAAAAGATTCAAACAAACTGAAAGAAAAAGGATGAAAAAAAAAATTCCATGAAATGGAAAGAAAAGAAAAAGCTAAGGTAGCAATATTCATATCTGAAAAAATAAGAAGATTAAATAAAAGGCATCCAAATTGGAAAGGAGGAAGTAAAACTGTCATTATTGCAGATGACATAATATTGTACATAGATAACCCTAAAGACTCCACCAAAAAACTACTAGATTTAATAAAAGAATTTGACAATATAGCAGAATACAAAATTAAAATCCGTAAATCTATGGCATTTTTATACACCAATAATGAACTTTCATAAAGAGAAAATAATAAAACAGTCCCATTTACCATTGCAACAACAAATGAAGATACTTAGGAATAAACTTAACTGAGGAGATAAAAGACTTGTACTCATAAAACTACAGGACTTTGAAAAAAAGACTAGAGGAAGATATAAGCAAGTGGAAGAATATAACTTGCTCATGGATTGGTAGAATTAATATAATTAAAACGCCCATACAACCCAAAGCAACCTATAGATTCAATGCAATCCCTATTAAAATACCAAAGTATATATCACAGATCTAGAACAAATATTCCAAAAATGTATGTGGAACCAAAAAAGACCCTGAAGAGCCACAGTAATCTTAAGAAAGAACAAAGTCAGAGGGATCACAATACCAGATATCAAAGGCACTATAATTAAAACAACCTGGTACTAGCACAAGAACAGGCATAAATGCACAGAACAGAGAACTCAGAATTCAGCCCAAGCTGTTACTCTCATTTAATATTTGACAAAGGAAGGAAGAGCATGCAATGGAGTAAATACAGTCTCTTCAATATATTGTGTGGGGAAAATTGGACAGGTACATGCCAAAAAATGAAACTAGACCATCAAATTATACCACACACAAGAATAAACTCAAAATGGATAAAAAATTTAAACGTAGGTGGTGAAACCATAATAATCCTAGAAGTAATCACAAGCACTAAAATCTCAGACATCTTTCATAGCATTGTGTTAGATAATACATCGCTTAAGGCAAGGGAAACAAAGGGAAATAAACAAATGGGACTACATCAAAATAGAAAGTTTTTGCACAGCAAAAGAAGCGAGCAACAAAATGAAAAGGTGGATCACTCTATGGGAGAACATATTTGCCAATGATACATCTGATAAGCAGTTAATTTACAAAATATATAATGAACTCATACAACTGAAAACAAGGAAGACAAAATCCAATTGAAAAATGGGAAAATTACCTGAATAGATAGTTCTTCAAGTTAGACATACAGATAACCAAGAGACATATGAAAAAAAATGCTCAAAGTCACTAATCATCCAAGAGATGCAAATCAAAAGGACAATGAGGTACCATCTCACACCTGTCAGAATGGCTATCATCAACAAATCAACAAATGACAAGTGCTGACAAGGATATGGAGAAAAAGGAACCCTCATGCACTGCTGGTAGTGACTGGTGCAGCCACTGTGGAAAACAGTATGGAACTTCCTCAACAAATAAAAATGGAACTCACATTTGACCCAGTAATCTCACTTCTATGAATATATCCCAAGGAATCAGAAACAACAATCAGAAAGGATTTATGCACCCCCTATATTCATAGCAGCACAATTTATAACAGCTAAGATTTAGAAACAGCCTAAGTGCCCATCAGCAGATGAGTGGATTAAAAAACTGTGGTACATCTACACAATGGAATACTCTCCTATATAATAAAAGGCTAATATGCAAACTGTCCCCTCAACCTGGAGTTCTACTGGGAGTTCAATCAGTAGTTCAACCAGGGGGCGGGGCCAGATGGCCAACCACCTGCGGCCCCTCCCCTGGTCAGCCCTGCCCCCAATCAACCCCCCACCCTGATCGAGGTGGGCCGGCTGGACCCCACCTTGCATGAATTTATGCACCGGGCCTCTAGTGCTCTATAACAAAGAAGAAACTCTTACCATTTGCAACATCATGGATGGACCTGGAGAGCATTATGCTAAGCAAAATAAGCCAGTCAAAGAAAGATAAATATCACATGATCTCACTCATTTGTGGAATATAATGAACAAAAATAGATCCAGAGACATAGAAACATCAAACAGACCATCCAACCTCAGAGGGAAGGCAGAGGACAGGGGGTAAGAGAGCCACCAAAGGACTTGTATGCATGCATATAGGCATAACCCATGGACACAGACAGTAGAGGGGTGAGGGCATGTGCTGGAGGGGTGGGAGTGGCCGGGGAGAGGTCAACGGGGGAAAAGGAGACATATGTAATACTTTCAACAATAAAGATTAAAACAAACTATGTGAAAAACTAATAATAGAAAACCTTCCTAACCTGGTAAAGGAAATAGACAAACATGTGCAGGATACATAGTCTCAAACAAGATGAACCCTAAGAGGCCCACACCAAGACACATCATACTTAAAATGCTAAATATTAAAGAAAAAGAGAGAATCTTAAAAGCAGCAAGAGAAAAGTAGTTAGTTATCTATAAGTGAGTTCCCATAAAACTGTCAGCTGATTTCTGAATTGAAACTGCAGGCCAGAAAGGATTGGCAAGAAATATTAAAAGTGATTAAAAGCAAGGACCTACAACCAAGATTATTTTATCCAGCAACACTATCATTTAGAATTTAAGAACATGTAATGAGATTCCCAGAGAGACAAACAAACAAAACAAGACAAAACACTAAAGAAGTTCATCACCACCAAAACAGTATTACATAAACTATTGAGGGGTCTACTTTAAGAATAAAAATAAGATCTAAAATATGGATAATAAAATTGCAATAAATACATATCTATTAACAGTTTAATCTAAAAAATAAATGAAAAAACAGAATATAAATAGAGTCATGGATACAGAGAACATTTTGATGGTTGCTAGATATGAGTGGTTGGGGAGGTAGGTGACTAAGGTGAAGGGATTAAGAAGTACAAATTGGTACTTACCAAATAGTCATGGAAATATAAAGTATAGCAGAGGTAATATAGTCAATAATATTGTAATAACTATGTATGGTATCAGATGAGTACTGGATATATCAGGATGATCATTTAGTTATACAAAGTCTAACTGCTGGGTTGTAAGCTTGAAACTAATCCTATCTAATAAAAGAGAAACATGGTAATTAGCCATACATCCGCTACCCTTCCCATTGGCTAATCGGGGAGATATGCAAATTAACTGCCAGCCAAGATGGCGGCCGGCAGCCATGCACTGAAG
>NW_005369934.1:2239553-2243451 GCF_000412655.1 Myotis brandtii | reverse complement strand
CAATCGGCCCTGCTCTGAGCCTGACCAGGGGCTGCACCTAGGGATTGGGCCTGCCCTCTGCCACCTGGGAGCAGGCCTAAGCCAGCAGGTCATTATCTCCTGAGGGGTCCCAGACTGCGAGAGGGCATAGGATGGGCTGAGGGACCCCCTCTCCCCCCTGAGTGCACAAATTTTTGTGCACCGGGCCTCTAGTATAATATAATATGTCAATTGTAATTGAAAAATAAAAATTATTTAATGTAAAAAATAACTTTATTCTAGATCTCCCCATCTTCTTGGATCAACTGTGTTTAGCTGTTCCTCTTCCTTTGAACCTATGATGTTCTTTCCTAGGCACCTAACTTGAGCTGTGTTCCTTTATGGTAGAAGAAACTGGTGGTATAGGCTAAAATAAAATGGTCCATTCATTATCCAGACAAGCACTCAAACAAAATAAAAAAGAACATACAAGTTCAATCTTATTTGAAGTTTAAGTGATCTATTCCACTTCACTTATCCCCTCAACTTTTGTTTGGACGCCTGGGGTCCCTCTAGTGACCACTTCTAGCAGTGGTAGACAAACCTCTCCTGTTTCCTTCTCTTTTCCCTCCAGTCTGTTTAAACCCATTGTCTAAGCTCCCCTCTTCCCACTTTTCTTCTCAGTCACCAAAGAGAGTTGTTGCCTCTTATCCACGGAGATTCTGATCTTAGCTGACAGCTCTCTGAGTGGGCTATTTAAGACATAAGCAGATAACATGGCTCCCATAGGTTAGTAGGGTAATATGCTAATTAAACCGGCCGGACAAAGCCACGGTGGTGGGGGCCGAGGCAGAGGAGGTTAAGGTCAATCAGGCTGACAGGGGAGGGCAGTTAGGGATGACCAGGTTGGCAGAGGAGGGCAGTTAGGGGCTATCAGGCTTGCAGGCAGAGGTGGTTAGGGGCGATCAGGCAGGCAAGGGAGCAGTTAAGGCATCAGGCAGACAGGCAGAGTGGTTAAGGGCGATCAGGCAGGCAAGGGAGCAGTTAGGGCATCAGGCAGACAGGCAGAGTGGTTAGGGGCGATCAGGCAGGCAGGCAGGTGAGCGGTTAGGAGCCAGCGGTCCCTGATTGCAAGAGGGATGTCCGACTGTCAATCCCAAAGTGATCAGGCCTGAACCAGCTGTCGGACATCCCTCGAGGAACCTCATCCAGGCTGGCCAGGCACCCCAGTGGGGACCCCCACCCTGAAGGGTGTGTGAGCAGCTGCAAACAGCCATCATCCCCTCATCCAGGCTGGCCAGGCACCCCAGTGGGGACCCCCACCCTGAAGGGTGTGTGAGCAGCTGCAAACAGCCATCATCCCCTCATCCAGGCTGGCCAGGCACCCCAGTGGGGACCCCCACCCTGAAGGGTGTGTGAGCAGCTGCAAACAGCCATCATCCCCTCATCCAGGCTGGCCAGGCACCCCAGTGGGGACCCCCACCCTGAAGGGTGTGTGAGCAGCTGCAAACAGCCATCATCCCCTCATCCAGGCTGGCCAGGCACCCCAGTGGGGACCCCCACCCTGAAGGGTGTGTGAGCAGCTGCAAACAGCCATCATCCCCTCATCCAGGCTGGCCAGGCACCCCAGTGGGGACCCCCACCCTGAAGGGTGTGTGAGCAGCTGCAAACAGCCATCATCCCCTCATCCAGGCTGGCCAGGCACCCCAGTGGGGACCCCCACCCTGAAGGGTGTGTGAGCAGCTGCAAACAGCCATCATCCCCTCATCCAGGCTGGCCAGGCACCCCAGTGGGGACCCCCACCCTGAAGGGTGTGTGAGCAGCTGCAAACAGCCATCATCCCCTCATCCAGGCTGGCCAGGCACCCCAGTGGGGACCCCCACCCTGAAGGGTGTGTGAGCAGCTGCAAACAGCCATCATCCCCTCATCCAGGCTGGCCAGGCACCCCAGTGGGGACCCCCACCCTGAAGGGTGTGTGAGCAGCTGCAAACAGCCATCATCCCCTCATCCAGGCTGGCCAGGCACCCCAGTGGGGACCCCCACCCTGAAGGGTGTGTGAGCAGCTGCAAACAGCCATCATCCCCTCATCCAGGCTGGCCAGGCACCCCAGTGGGGACCCCCACCCTGAAGGGTGTGTGAGCAGCTGCAAACAGCCATCATCCCCTCATCCAGGCTGGCCAGGCACCCCAGTGGGGACCCCCACCCTGAAGGGTGTGTGACCAGCTGCAAACAGCCATCATCCCCTCATCCAGGCTGGCCAGGCACCCCAGTGGGGACCCCCACCCTGAAGGGTGTGTGACCAGCTGCAAACAGCCATCATCCCCTCATCCAGGCTGGCCAGGCACCCCAGTGGGGACCCCCACCCTGAAGGGTGTGTGACCAGCTGCAAACAGCCATCATCCCCTCATCCAGGCTGGCCAGGCACCCCAGTGGGGACCCCCACCCTGATCCAGGACACCCTTCAGGGCAAACCAGCCGGCCCCCAGGCCTCTATTCTATATAGTAAAGTAATAATATGCCTCCCAGCACCGGGATCAGCGGAGCCGCGAGGCCTCCTGGCACCGGATCAGCGTGACAGGGGGCATTGCCCACCCCTGATCGGAGCCACTATGAATAGGTCCTCTACTAAGGAGAAATTTTTATAACACTTGGTAAAAGGAAAAAACAATTAAAAAAAACACCTCAAACAGCTTCTATGAATTAAAAACTCAGGGAGATTACTGCTTAATCATTTTATATTCACTTGGGTGTATAGTTAGAGAGTAACCATAAACTACAAACTCTCTGAACAAATAATATTTGAAACATATTTTTAAAGTAAAACTAGAGGCCTGGTGCACAAATTCAAGCACTGGTGGAGTCCCTCAGCCTGGCTGGCGATAGGGGCCAATTGGGGCCGTCTCGCCTAGTGAGGGGGCGGCGCCAGGCCATGGTGGGGTGCCAGGTGGGGCTGCGAGCCTGAGGGTGTGAACTGGGGCCCAATCTCCGCAGGCCAGGCTGAGGGATCCCACCTGTGCACAAATTCATGCACTGGGCCTCTAGTAATAAATAAAATATCTGTCTTGTCATCATGCTCAAAGCTGACTGAATAGTTTCCTGTGTCTCTGCCTGAGCTGTGCCTAAGACATGAGTGCCTTAAATATTGCCCTGAGCCACTATGAATAGGCCCTCTACTAAGGAGAAATTTTTATAACACTTGGTAAAAGGAAAAAACAATTAAAAAAAACACCTCAAACAGCTTCTATGAATTAAAAACTCAGGGAGATTACTGCTTAATCATTTTATATTCACTTGGGTGTATAGTTAGAGAGTAACCATAAACTACAAACTCTCTGAACAAATAATATTTGAAAAACTAGAGGCCTGGTGCACAAATTCAAGCACGGGTGGAGTCCCTCAGCCGGGCTGGCGATAGGGGCCAATTGGGGCCGTCTCGCCTAGTCCAGAGGGAGAGACTGCGGGAGGTTGGCCATAATCAGGCTGGCTGGCCAGGTGGAGGGACTGTGGGAGGTTGGCCAGCCAAAGGAAGTTGGCTGTGGGAGCGCACTGATCACAAGAGGCAGCTCCTACATTGAGCATCTGCCCCCTGGTGGTCAGTGCGTGTCACAGCAACCAGTCGACCAGTTCTGTTGACTGGTCATAATGGTCACTTAGGCTTTTATATATATACTAGAGGTCCGGTGCACAAAAATTTGTGCACTCGGGGGGGAAGGGGGGGTCCCCCAGCCCGGCCTGTGCCCTCTCCCAGTCTGGGACCCCTCTGGAGATAACGACCTGCTGGCTTAGGCCTGCTCCCGGGTGGCAGAGGGCACGGCCAATCCCTAGGTGCAGCCCCTGGTCAGGCTCAGAGCAGGGCTGATTGGGGGGTTGGGGCACCGCCCCCTGTCACACTCAAGGCAGGGTCGATGGGGAGGTTGCGGTGCCACCCCCTGTCACGCAC
>NW_005369934.1:2236559-2237898 GCF_000412655.1 Myotis brandtii | reverse complement strand
CTAATCAGGGGGTTTGGGCACTGCCCCCTGTCATGCTGATCCCGGTGCCGGGAGGCCTCGCGGCTCCGCTGATCCTGGTGCTGGGAGGCATATTACCCTTTTACTATATAGAATAGAGGCCTGGTGCACGGGTGGGGGCTGGCTGGTTTGCCCTGAAGGGTGTCCTGGATCAGGGTGGGGGTCCCCACTGGGGTGCCTGGCCAGTCTGACTGAGGGGCTGAGGGCCGTTTTCAGACTGGCAGGGGACTGAAACTCCCAACCGCTCCTTTTTTTCTTTTTTTCTATTCTGGGCCAGCTTTAGCTCTGAGGCCTCGCTGCTGAAAGCAGGTTTCTTGCCTTTACCTTCTGTATTTGATACAATGTTGCGGTCTGGCTGGCTGAAGCCCGGCTGACTGAAAGCCGGTTTCTGGGGTTTTGTTTAGCTTCTATATTTGCAATAGTAGTTGCTGAGAGTTGCAGTGAGAGGCCGGCAAGTCAGGCGGGGAACGTTGGATTCCACAGTCACTGGAGCAAGCAAGCCTTGTTCGCTTCTTCAGTGCATGGCTGCTTTTTTTCCATCTTGGCTGACAGTTAATTTGCATAAGGATATGCTGATTAGCCAATGGGAAGGGTAGCGGAGTGACACCAATTTGCATATTTCTCTTTTATTAGTGTAGATATATATAGACTAGGGGCCCAGTGCACAAATTCATGCACCTTGAAAGGAACTGTGGGCTGTGAGGCTGCAGTAGGCACAGGTGAAGGTCTCGGCCCATCCTCCATACCCCAACCCGGCCCATCCCGCCATTGCCCCAGTCCTCTGTCTGCCAGCAGCCCCACTCCTGCCACTGCCGTTCCCATGCACTGATGGCGCCAGGCCCACTTGCACCCCCTGATCATGCAGAGCAATTGGGGCTGGCACCAGCAGTGGGTGCAAGCGGGGCCAGCACTGTTAATTGGTGCTAGCGGTGGCTGCTGCCTCCTTTTCCCCTCAGGAGCAGGGGGAGGTGGAGAAACCCACAGGGGCGATCAGGGCCAACAGCCACCACTCACACCTGCTGATGGCGCCGAGCAATCGGGACCGGTGCCAGGCACTGGCAACAGATGTGAGCGGTGGCGTCAGCATTGGCTACGGATGTGAGCGGGGCCAGTGCCGGCAGCAGGTATGAGCGCAGGGCAGGACCACGCTGTGCAGGAGCAAAGAATGTTCAGTAACCACCAGAGGCTCGCCCCAATGACAGCGACTGGCACCCACCTTGGTCTGGCACCCCCACTCACCCTCCACCATCTCCCACCAAGGCGGATGCCAGCCATGTTCCGCACATGCTCCCTGGTGGCCAGTGCACGTCATAGTGACTGG
>NW_005369934.1:2225313-2234466 GCF_000412655.1 Myotis brandtii | reverse complement strand
TATTAATGAATGTTTTAATTAAGAAAAAACACTTTGATAGTTTTCTCTGGCTTTGTTCATCTGCAAATGAGAGAAAAAGAAAAAGTTGAACTATAAGGTCATTGATATTCTTCCTAGTCCTAAGATCCTATGATACTAAAATACCTTAGGTCTGTTGCTTAAACACAATAAAAAAATTCAGAGTATAATGTATTTAGCCTATTCATTTTTTCCAATTATTATTTTTTTATTTTGGACTGTTGAAATGAATTACTATGTAATAGCTTTTTATATTATGTAGTAGCTGACTTTATTAGAATTTACCTTATGGTTTCTGGTGAATATTTGCCCATTTTGTTAAGTTATCATGTAATCTGGCATGGTAGATGCCTCATATTTAGAATAAATTTAGGGCCATAGCAATATTGCAGGTCATAAGTAACATGTTTTGACAAAGAAATGGCTAAATGTTTATTCTTATTTTATTAAAAGTCATATATTTTCAGCAGGCAAGCAAGGTGCTGAGACTATTATATGTTTTGTAACAAACTCATCACATTGGCATATTTTTTTTCCAACTGGAACTCTACACTAAAGAGCTCTATTCAGGATATGAATAAATATCTTAGTGGATTATTTCTAATGTAAATGCACATATAAAAAGAAGCTTTTTTTCCATCAGGACAACACTGTCTTATATCAAATATAGTAATAAAATTTTTTCTAAAAGCTTCCATTGAAAATGGAGCCTTTTTGCTATTAAGCAGCTAGTGCTAGTAGAATGAAAACCCAGCTATAATGGTACAAAAAAAAGTTCATAATTATGCTGATATAAACATGATAATGTTTATATGTCTAGAACAAAAGTATATCATTTTATTACTGATATGTGTTAATGACAGTCCACTTAGAGATATATTTTTTTAAAAGTATATGTGGTTTTAGCTGCATGGCTCCCATTAAAGTTAAAACACTGTACACCATTTTGAAAAATTATACCAGAGGTATCTAATATGGCCTTTTAAGACCAACTCATACTAATCCTTGTACTTTCCAATAGCTCCAGTGTGGTAGAATAAGGCAGGTGAATTTGAAACATTTTTCTTTAAAAAAGTAAAAGCTATCCATTTAAGAATCACTGAGACAGTTGACTTACAGTGGGATTCTTTTTCCCTGGATTCCTAAATATTAGTGAAGCTACTTTTTAATACAGTTTAATTAGAATAAATCATTTTTTTTCCACTGGTAAGAGTTGCTACAATATTTTAGAAATGTGAATATTTGTTAATTTAGTTCTGCATATTTTTTTCTCTGAGATTCTACCTTATACCAAAACACTGTTCTAAAGATCTAAGTATAACTGCAAGTAAAACAAACTTCTTGTTCTTTTAAATAATTCATATTCTAGTTGGGGGGGTGTAATAAATGAATTAAAAAGAAATATAGGTATTGTTTGAAGTTTGCATTAGTCACAATATCACAAATTTCCTACTATCAGAAATCTAAGTACTATCTATTTAATAAAATATGTCCTCATTTTCATAGTCAATTCTTATATTAGTGTTTAGCCAAAAATATTCTTATCTTATAGAAGAGCCACTTACACCCAGAAAAAATAAAATTTTTGCTCAGAATCAGAGACAGGGCCAGGGATTATATTCACCTAATATGATCTACTACAAATCTAATTCTTTTAAAATAATTTTGAAACAACATGTCATGCAAAAGTTTAAGTAAAAATTCATAAAGCAAGAATTTAAAAAAGAAGATACTATGAATGATTATAAATAGGACAAGGATGGAGTACATATTAATATAATTCAAACTTGAATATCTGAAAAGGAAGAAGAATTAAAATATGGCAATGAAATCAACAAGTAATACTTTGAAGAATTAAAGATTCTATTTAAGTAAAAGTTTTTTATTATAATTTTTCTTTCCCTTGTTATTTGTCCAGAAATTATTTGCAGTTGTGGAAGTTTCCACATTATTGTTGTTTTTGTTTTCATGTTGTGTATATTCACATTTAGAGGAATTTAGAAAGGAGCTCTTGATTGAGATTGCTTCAAACTATGATAAAATGGGAAGAATTAATTGTTGCAATAATTGGGTAGAGTCTAAAAGTGACAGGAAGGCGATGTTTCACACAAATTTGACAATTTCATATACGCAGATAAAAGTAAATCTTAAAAAGAAAATCAGAGAGAGATTTTTGTAATGAATAGGAATTACATTTGCTAATATAATTAACAACCATTGTCTTTGGTTTCTGAATAAATCAAGTAATGGACCCAGGATTTACCAAATACTTCTTGTATTTATTTGTCTTTTTTTTCTGATTCAGTGTACATTTTTGTAGATTTAAAAGCTGTAAAGTAAACCTCTATCACTTTTTTTAGTGCATTGTCCATTTTTAAATGATTGATAAAAATTGTTAAGTAAGCCAAATACTGTACATGCTGCAGTCTAATGAGGCCTATCATGCAGGGAAATACTGCTCATCATGATATTAAATTTAAATGTAGCATTTTTTAAATCCTTGACATAAATAAGAAGGCATTTCTCTGGACCACTGCTTTTTCCATAAACTCAATGTTCTGTATAAGTCATTGCCATGGGATATATTTTATTTTGAGGCAACCCAGTCATCCCCCCCCACCGAAAAAAAAATAAGTAGCAAATCAAGTATCATTTACCTAAAAATTATGCCTTGTAAGGTCCATGATAAGCCAAAGACACTAGTTCCAGAGGGCAGACTGTAGTTTCAGTAATTTATATCCATCTTTTTAGATGACTCTTACTTTCCTTCAGATGTGTCTGTGATGTCTGCAGTTTGAAAGTTAATTGGGATGGTACATTTTTATATTTAATTTTAGGAAAAAAAACCTCAGATGTTATTGTTTAGAACTCAGGATTCTGACTAGGTTTATCTAAAACATTTCTTTGGAAATGAGTGACAGGAAGAATGAATGAGAAGCTTTTATAGCCAAGAAGTCAACAAATAATTTTAAAATACAAGGAAAACAGTTATTTGTGTTATTAATCATATAAAATATTTTAAAGTAGTATCTCTTATGCATGATGATTTGACATTACATTCCACACTTCATTTGAAAACAAAACGTTTTGCAGGCAAGTAAACACTATTAAAATATAAACTATCTAAAAGTAGCTAGCACTGTTTTCTAATTCTCTTTTTTTTCTCTTGAGTCCCTTAGATCTGCAATATTAGGAAGAGGTGAAGAAATGTCACTTACACAAAGACTGAACTATGAAATCTTGGTGGCTTGTCTAAGGAAATGCTCTCAAAAAGTATGAAGGCAGAATTCAAACTTCATTCTTGTAGTTCTCGGCCTACTATTTTTTTGTGTCAGATTCTCACTAAAAACCTGTATAATTAGAATATTTTATTATGCTGTAAGTTGAGAACCTCCAAATATAAAAAAATAATAACAATACTTTAAAGAGTCCTTTTTATTTTTGTTAATTTATCTTTATTGTTGAAAATATTACAGATGTCCCTTTTGCTTCTTTTCCCATTGACCCCCTCCACCCTGCATCCACTTCTCCCAGGCCTCCTACTAAAAACCTGTATAATTAGAATATTTTATTATGCTGTAAGTTGAGAACCTCCAAATATAAAAAAATAATAACAATACTTTAAAGAGTCCTTTTTATTTTTGTTAATTTATCTTTATTGTTGAAAATATTACAGATGTCCCTTTTGCTTCTTTTCCCATTGACCCCCTCCACCCTGCATCCACCCCTCCCAGGCCTCCATTATAAATTACCATTACTTTCCTGAAACAAATATTAGGTGCATCTAATGTGTAGAAACTTGCTGAATCCCAACTAAGAAAAACTGCAGTTGCAGGTAATTTTTATACCCTGCCTTTACAAAACAATTAAAATTATATTTCCTTAGTGTATTTTGCTTACAATAACATTACAAATTCATTGAAATTTAGGAGAAATTTAAAAATATGCAAAGAAATATAAAAATCATCTATGACTTCATTACTGTGAATAATCATTTAATATGTGATGCGGTTCTCTTCTTTGTTTTCTGTGTCCACATGTAATCATATTTTTAATATTAGGAAATTTATTTTAATGAAGGTAAAGAGGGCAATTTAAAAACTATAATAGGTCAATTTTATCTAACTTTTATCTTGTTACTTTCTCTTTTTCTTTAGAAATACCATTCACAAACTAAAATGTAATTTTCTACATGTGTGAACAATAATTAATATTTTAATATATCAATACCTTTAAATGAATAAAAGAAAACAGAAAGAGAAAAAATAAGTAAAGATCATAGACAATTCACAAATCAATAAATACAAATTCTAATAAAGATATTATTAAATGATCAATATGTTTACTAAATGAAAATACACATTAAAACAGGAAAGACATTAGATGAAGATAAGCAAGATTAAAGAATATATCTTGCAGAAAGTACACACTTAAGAAATAATAATTTTAAAAGAGACACCACCAACTTACACCATACACAAGAATACATTCAAAATAGATAAAAGACTTAAATGTAATATGTGAAACCATAAAAGTCCTAGAAGAAACCATAGGCACCAAAATCTCAGACATCTCTTATAGCAATATATTTACTGATACATCTCCTAGGACAATGGAAACTAAGGAGAAAATAAACAAATGGGACCACATCAAAATAAAAAGCTTCTGCACAGCAAAAGAAACCATCAATAAAATAACAAGAGAGCCCACAACGTATTTGCCAATGATGTACCTGACACGGGGTTAATCTCCAAAATATATAGAAAACTCATACAACTTAATAAAAGGAAGATAAACAATCCAATTAAAAAATGGACAACGGACCTAAATAGGCACTTCTCCAAAGTGGACATACAGATGGCCAAGAGCCATATAAAAAAATGCTCAAAGGCACTAATCATCTGAGAGATGCAAATCAAAATGACAATGAGGTATCACCTCACACCTGTCAGAATGGCTATCATCAACAAATCAACCAAAGACAAGTGTCAGCGAGGTTGTGGAGAAAAGGGAATCCTAGTACACTGATAATGGGAATGCAGACTGGTGCAGCCACTATGGAAAACAGTATGGAATTTCCTCAAAAAATTAAAAATGGAACTCCCATTTGACCCAGTGATCCCACTTCTGGGAATATTTCCTAAGAAACCCGAAACACTCATCAGAAAGAATAGATGAACCCCTATGTTCATAGCACTTCTATTTACAGTAGCTAAGATTTGGAAACAGCCTAAGTGCCCATCACCTAGCAGATGAGTGGAAAACAAACAAACAAACAAAAAACAACTATGATACATTTACACAATGGAATACTACACAGCAATAAAAAAAGAAAGAAATCTTAACATTTGCAACAGCATATATGGACCTGGAGAGTATTATGCTGAGCAAAATAAGCCAGTCAGAGAAAGACAAGTATCACATGATCTCACTCATATGTGGAATCTAATGAACCAAATGAACTGGTGATCAAAAGTAGACCCAGAAACATAGAAATATGAACAAACTATTGAACCTCAGAGGTGGGAAGAGATCAACCAATGAATTTGTATGTATGTATACATAACCCATGGACACAGATGGGTGTCTGTGGGATGGTGAGGGCCTGGATGGGTGAAGGTTTGGGGGAAGGGGGAAGGAGTAGGCTAGAAGAGGTTAATGGGGGGGAAAAGGAGAATCTATGTAATACTTTCAACAATAAAGATTTATATATATATTAGAGGCCCAGTGCACAAATTTGTGCACTAGTGGGGTCCCTTGGCCTGGCTGCGGTATCAGGCCAAAACTGACTCTCCAAAATCCCCTGAGGGGTCCTGGATTGCGAGAGGGCACAGGCCAGGCTGAGGGACCCCACCAGTGCACGATTGGGGCCAAGGAGGGACACAGGAGGTTGGCCAGCTAGGGAGGGACTGCAGGAGGGCTCCAGGGCATGTCTAGCCCATCTCGCTCAGTCCCAATAGGCCAGAACCCAGCAGCAAGCTAATCTACCAGTCGGAGCATCTGCCCCTTGATGGTCAGAGCACATCATAGTGACTGGTTGACTGGTTGACTGTCTGCTCCCAGTGCACGTCATAGCAAGTGGTTGAGTGGCCTTAGCATATTATTAGCATATTACACTTTGATTGGTTGAACTGACACCAGACGACCGGGCACTTAGCATATTAGGCTTTTATTATATAGGATATGGGACAATCATGGCTAAATGATATAGGAAACCTTTCCATGCTTCCATTGTCATTTCTTCCATCATCATCTAAATCTCACCCAATTTCATCCCTTCCAAGTTCCAGCTAGCTGAGTCATCTTACTATTTTTGCCCTAGCTTTCTCCATTTATTGCCATTTTTATGCTACCAGCATATTCTACTGAATTCTCTTTCATTTAGTGCTTACGGAAAGTATAGAGCAGTTGTTCTCAAATTGGAGGGGAGCTTTGCCCCAAAAGGACATTTGTCAATGTCTATAGAAAGTTTTGCTTGTGACAATTCAGAGGAGTGGGTGTCTGTATTGGCAGCTGGTTGCCAAACACCCCACAGCGCACAAGACAACTTCCCTCAACAAAGAATTCTACCTGCCAGAAAGGTAATAGTACCAATGTTGAAAAACCGTGGTTCAGAGAGACTTGCCAAATAACCCCCAGTTTGGCTACTGTTTTTCTAGGAACAGAAAGAGATAATAAGTTCATAGGTTAGGAAAGGCCCAAGTAAAGAATTTGTTTCCAGTTTTAAAAGTAGAAGAGCTGACTAGTGAAACCCATTTAACAAATATATGTGAGCTACAGTGATTGTAAGAGTGATACATTATCTCCTTGTGAAGCCAGCTTATCAAGGATTTTCTTTTACTCCTTTTCTGTTTTGCACATTTTTTAACCTAACCGGGATTGACTTTGAAATAAAACCCAACATATTTTCCAGTTGATTTTGATTTAAATGAAACCTTTGGTAGAGTGCCTCGGGGTTTGCTGGCTATGGCTATTTATCTTTATCCTGGTAGTTTATATATTTAAGAAAATGATGAATGGAAGCTTTAAAAAAACTCATTATGGTAATTGATTATTATAGAAAAACCTTGGGAACTTTACAAAAGAGAACTGTATTCTCTTGGTATCTTAGCTTTAAACCAGACGTGTAATTAGAGGAATCCATAAACATTCGTCACAGTAAGAGAAGCCGGTTACTAAGTTTAGAAGGAAACTTTGGCTTCACTTTATTGTCGTGGATAAAAATGACATACAGTAGTGGCTGTCATATATAACAGGAGAATAATATGCCCTATGAAATAAAAGACCACCCACATGGAACCAGTGTAAAAAAGGAGTGATAGCAAAGCTTGGTTCATTTCTTTAGAAAGGTTAACTGTGATCCTTTCCCTACAACGTTTCAGTATTTGTGGATTGAGAAAAAATTTAGTTGCAATGCCATTTAAAAATTATTTTCTGTTTTTATTTTGTTCTTTACTTTCTTTAAGATCTTAAAGAGGCAATGAAAATATGAACTGAGAGCATCATGTAAATAGACTCATGTCCACATGCTCTTCACTGCACGCACACACATATGCACACATGTACACACACACACACACACACACAATAACTTGCCACTAAGAATATGGAAATCTATAAACCAACTGTAGGGAGAGCTCAATTGTTGACTTTTTTATATATAAATACAGTACAATATTGATTTCTTTAAAAGAGAAAAAGCAAAGTCTACTTGTGATGGTTATGATTGTAATGTGTGATAATATAGTGTTGCATAATTTTTACCCTCTAAAACTTATACTGTATAAGGTGGGTTGAAGACCATAGCTTCGGTTTCCTAGCTATCTTCAACCAGTAGAACTCCTCCTAAAGTGAAGCAACTCAGGCCCCGCTCAGTCCTGCCTTCAGCCACTGGAGGGAAAGTCTTTTACAGCCACTTCAGGGTTTCTCAAAGACTGTAAGTCTCAGGAATTGTCCTCACCACATACTCCTATAACTCTGCCAAGTAGGAGGCCTATGGGATCTCGAAAATCTCATCTCCAGCCAATGTGTATTTTCTCCCTAATCTAATAAACTTTTTAATTTACAGCATTTAGAACATTAAGCCTCCTAGCCTTCGTTAGTTTTAGAGTAGAGAATTCTGGAATCCAAATAATCTCCCAGCTCAAAGGTCAGCAAGTATAAGAGACTCATATTATACCATCAAAGACCCATGGCAAAAACAAAACAAAACAAACAAACAAACAAAACATGGCTTGGGAGAATTGTGCTTCATAGATGCCAGGAAATCTAGGAGCATGCCTTTTGAGTGCTGAGAAATAACCTGGAGGCTGAAACCATCAGGATTCATATACAATTTAGCATTTTTAATACACCAGTTTTAAGCCATGTTCCTTAAATCTATTATCTGTGTCTACTTGTCCCTATGCAAAACCCACTAGCTAGCTATCATATCACGTACTGATAAACCTCTTTCACAGCTGCTTAAAGCCCTCATTTTCTTCCTTTCACTACTGATCTCCTTCAAGAGACTATTTCCATTGACCTTTCTGAAATTATCAGTTCATTAAAACCAAATTCCCCTATCTTCCATGTTGCTTCTTTCCATCCAAGTCTTTTATATTTTTTAAACTTTATTTTCATTGTTGACATTACAGATGTCTGCATTTTGCCTTCCTTTGCCCACCTCTACCCAGCCCCTGTCACCCTTCCCTCTGGTCATCACCACACTGTTATCTGTGTCTGTGTTCTGCAGATAGGTTATTTACCTAATCACTTCACCTTCTTTGAAAATTGGCTCTGAATCAAGGAGAGAGCTTCTTCTGAAGCCTTCTTGAGCATAAACTGATCATTGCCTCAAAACCAACATAAAATGAGAAGGGCAATCCCCAACTTGATGCTATTCATTTAGCCTGTTGCTACTCAAGAATTCCCCCAAAACTTCACAGGTTGTGAATTTTGATTACTGTATATAATTTACATTTTCTGTGGTTGAACTTTTTAAAAATAATGTCTGTGAGGCTTTTGAAGGTAGTCAGGCACTTGGGGATAGAGCAAGTACAATTTTCAATGATCCATCTTTTGTACAAGTAACATCCATTCCTTATTGATACTGTCTTATCCTATACTAGAGGCCTGGTGCACAAAGTTCATGCA
>NW_005369934.1:2192797-2224325 GCF_000412655.1 Myotis brandtii | reverse complement strand
ACTTTAAACTCAAATTTTGTAGCATTCTCCCAATATTTCTATCAAGTTCTTGGGAGTCTAATTTTACTGTGTGATATGTCTGCTGTTTTATTCTCAGACATTCTGTAATTTCAGACTATGAGTTCTTAGTCAATGGAGTTTTCATAATATAAAACCATATTCCTCCAAAAAGTATTTTGCTTGCTTTTATCAGGTGCATTAGGGCTTAGTGGGATCCTGATGTGTAATTTTGTTTTTTTCTAATCTGCACCTGGGGATATGATTTTATTTATTTTAGAGAGATAGGGAGAGTGGGGGAGGATAGTGAGAGAGAAAGAGAGAGAGAGAGAGAGAGAGAGAGAGAGAGAGGAGAGTAAAACATTGATCAGTTACCTCACATATGCACCCCAATTGGGGACCAAACCTGCAAGCTAGGCAGGTGTCCTGACCCACAACCTTTTGGTGTACGGAATGATGCTCCAACCACTGGAGCCACCTGGCCAGGGCCCTGGTTTACGTTTTACACAAACTTTTAAACTTAGGAATTTGGAGACCATGGCATTAACATAAAATTTAACCACAAAGTCATGAGAGGCACCAATCCAGGCTACATTCCCAGAGCAATATTTGGTCTCACTCACAGCCCAGGTTGAAACTGAAATAATTTTTATTGTTTTTCTGAGCTGATGATTTTTTCCCCAAGTTTCCATTTTATTAGGCATTTAGATGTAGTGGTTTAGTGCAAGGGGCTTTTGTCATACTACTGCCTTTTGCAGCCCCCTGCTTCTATTGTCTAATATTTTCTGGCCATAAATAACTCAAGCACTTCAGCTACCATGTGCAGGATACTCTCCAAATACAGCCACAATGTTAGTGCTAGTTTTTCGTTCCCTCTAATTTTTTGGTTATTGGACATTTTCCTTTGATGTTTCCAGTCAACATTTTATTTTAAAGTTGGTAATAGGCTATCCAGCATTCATAGGTATTTTGTAATGAAATTTTTTGCTTGGGACATGTAGTATTTCAAAAGTTTGAATTTACTTGTTTTACAGATGTTCTTCCTTCCATTTTCCATATCTATTCCACTCACTATAATTGATCATTCACTTATTTTAAATAACCTATCTAATCTTAGAAAGCACTTGAATTTGTATCTGACATCACCTATTTTTCTACCATTCTCCAAATCAAAAAAAAAAAAATCCTTATCTAGTTTTCCTTTCTTTTTTTTTCCTTCCTTGATTGTATCCTATATAATAAAAGTCTAATATGCAAATAGACCAAATGGCGGAACAAACAAACAACCAAACAGCTGGTTGCTATAACATGCTCTGACCACCAGGGGGCGTATGTGGAACATGGCGGGCATAGGCCATGACAGGATGGTGGAGCAGGTGAGCAGGAATGCCAGACCAAGGCGGGGCGCTGGTGGCTGTCATCAGGGTGAGCCTCTGGTGGTTACTACAAATTCTTTGCTCCTGTGTGCTGTGGTCCTGCCTGGTGCTCACACCCGCTGCAGGTGCCTGGCGCCGGCCCTGATTGCTTGGCGCCATCAGTGGGTGTGAGCAGCAGCTGCTGCTCCTAATCGCCCCTCAGGGCTTCTCCACCTCCCCCTGATCCTGAGGGGTGATCAGGGCTGGCAGCCACCACTCGCACCCACAGCCGGCTATCACTTACACCTACTGCCAGCACCTGGCGCCGGCCCCAATCGCTCCGCGCCATCAGTGGTGCAAGTGGGGCAGGCACTGTCAGCACGTGGGAGAGGCGGCAGCAGGAGTGGGGCTGTTGGCAGACAGGGGACCGGGGGCCACAGTGGGAGGGGCCAGGCAGGGGCGTGGAGGATGAACCGAGACCCATCCCTGTGCCCACCACAGCCTCGTGGCCCACAGTTCCTTTTCAAGGTGCACGAATTTGTGCACTGGGCCCCTAGTTGTTTATAAAAACATAAGTAAAAAATAATTTTTACCCTATTCAAAGAACCAAACATTTTTAATTTTGCTTCCTATGCTTATGAACGTTTCTTATTAAATAGGTAATTGATCTATATTTTAAAATTTCTGCATGGCATATGAACTGGAGTTTTTATATCTAGTCATATTTGTATTTTAGTGAAAATAAAAAATAGTGTGAGTTCAAGATTTAAAATAAGTTTGGAATATGAACTGTTTTACATATTAGAGTTCAAATTGTTATCCTATGGCAGGAGCGGGCAAACTTTTTGACTCGAGGGCCACAATGGGTTCTTAAACTGGACCGGAGGGCTGGAACAAAAGCATGGATGGAGTGTTTGTGTGAACTAATATAAATTCAAAGTAAACATCATTACATAAAAGGGTACGGTCTTTTTTTTTTAGTTTTATTCATTTCAAACGGGCCGGATCCGGCCCGCGGGCCATAGTTTGCCCACGGCTGTCCTATGGGAAGACTATTCTGTTCTTTAGATTGAAGTTTTTTGAGGGCAAGAATATAGTTCTTATTAGAGCAAATAATGAGATACTTACAACATACTGGCACTCCAAAATGATTTACATTTAAATTAGCCTTTTTGTGTAGAAATATAAAATCCTGGTCTTATTGAGCTGTGTGCCATGTCAGACTCCAGATCTACAGACCTTGTTTGCCATCACAGTCATTGACTCTATTTGCAATCTCTCACTTTATTTTCCCTTTACTCATTACATTGAATTATGTTATTTTTTCAATTTTACATATTTTGGAGGTTTTTGGTTGTCTTCCATCAGAAGAAGCTAAAAATTGTAGGTGAAAACTATGAGTTAAAAGTTATGTTTTGAAAGCTATGCTCAAACATGTATTAAACACTTATTACAATGATGAGATCTATTTGCAATATATCCATTCACATATGAATAAGCCCATACACACGTGCGATCTCGTTTGCTCTTGACAACCAAATTTGAGATAAATTGCCCAGGAATTCTCCCATTTCACTGAATAAGATATCTGATTCTCATGGGGCTCAGGTAACTTGGAAAATCTTTCAGGATTTTAAAATGGCAGAGCTAATTAATGCTTATATCTACACATCTAACTCCAGTTTCAATGGTCCCTCTCGCTATCTTTCCCCCCTCCCCCTCAATTCTATCTCCTATGTGGAAGCTACTTAGATTTATGCACTGTGGGGAAGACAACCAATTACCAGACTCCTTTTGCTAAGAGGAGCTTATTGCCTTGTAATGGTTGGACTGATTAAAATTTAAGTAATAATATATGTCAAATGATACAAGACAGTATGAGTATCAAATCGCAACACAGACAATGAGTGCTTGCTTATGGAAATAAGTGAAATCAGATGATAATCAGAAAATGTATTATAGTAGAGGTGAGATTAAGGCCAGGCATTGAAGCATAAATGCTATATCTGAGTACACAAATTGGATGGAGAATAGCATAATAGGAGGATGGGAGAGGCAAATGCGCAAAATCTGGAAGGAATGGGAATAGTTAGGCAAGAATGAACCCGGTGAACTGCAGTAAAAGGTGTGCTGGTAAATAATTCCTAATTATATGCTCTCAGTTCTGGTCCCCCATTTGCCCACACAATTCCATGTGGTCTGAATACTGTTAATTGGATGGTCACCATGCTCACTGTAGAGTTTATCCTATACAATCAACATAACAATTGAACCCAGAAAATTAGAAATAACAAGAATAAATTCAGGCCAAAGTTCCTTGTTTAGTTAGAGAGGAAACAGGAAAGGTTACATTTTCATACCACATATTATCTGTGAGATTGGTAACGGCTTTATGCACTGAGAAACCCAGAGGCCTTTGATTCACACTAAGAAGAAAATGGGCCTTTCAAAATTCCAAATCTGAAGACCAGATTATCATGCTAGATAGCTCCTGGGGATCCTGTGGACAATTAGAAGTGATCACTTCCATTGTCAGGGTTCCAAAGTCGTAAAAAAATACACTTTTGCAAATACATTTGAAGCAATAATTAAACCCCTGTTGCCACAATAAACTGCACCTATTTCATATTATGTACACGTGATTAGTGCAAAGAAATGGAAATTGTCAACATAAGTCAAAACTCACAGCTTTTTACCATTCTGAGATGACATCTGAAAAGGAGCAATTTGGTGTGAGACTTTTTCCATTAACATTGCTGATCACCATGTGCTATCAATTCTCTATTAAATTCAATTATTAGCAGCTATTACGGATTTTCCATTAACTTTGATAATTGGCATTGGCTGAGAAATTTTAGTGCTTTCTATGACCAGTATTTGCTACACACTCTCCTAATTTTGGGGGTACAGTTTGTTATTATTTTTTTCTATTTTATATTATTTTACCCTCACTTTTTTTTTACTATTTTTTAAAATTCTTTATTAGTTAAGATATTACAAATGTGTCCTCATCCTCCCCGCCCCCACTCATGCTCTCATTCCCCTGTTGTCCATGTCCATTGGTTTGGCTTATATGCATGCATACAAGTCTTTTGGTTGACTTTTAATGGTTAGTTAAATATCTAAATTCTTGCCAAAGAAGGAATTCAGCATCTCTATGAAGTTTTAATTTTTTTATTACAAGTGTATTTAAGTTTAAATCAAACTAATTACAATATATAAAACAAAAGGATACTAAATGAGACATGTGTAATGGAAGACATTTAAAATCTCAACAGGTTTGAGTCTACATTTTTGATAACTAAAATTGCATCTTCTAATTTAAAATATTTACATCATCTACAAAGCAATGATTTATGATCAATGAGTTGTGAGAAAGACTGTGATAAGTTATTTTACTATCTGTTCCCCAGGGTAAGAGACAGAATTGGGGTGGGAGTGAAAGATGAACCATGTTTTCTTGGGCTGATTAGGCTTTTATAATTCTATGCCAATAATCAACTAAACTCCCCAAATGGTGAATTCTTCAGTGGGTAAATGTTATAGACTTTTGACCAAAAAATAAATCATAATAAATGAAATATATTACACTCATATTATGATAAAAGATATCATGATTCCATTGTTAATAACATGGCAAAGGACAGGCAAACATTATAGGCATGCTCAGTAAAATCTGGGTGAAAAGGGGAAGGTACTTGTCTGTCAATCACACTTGGGAACAGGTCGTTAGCCAGAGTAAGTGTGGTCACTGCAAGCACAGGAAGGTTTGAGGTACATAAGCTTCTAAACATAGGAGTTCCCTCTCTTGCTTCTTGCTCATGCAAGACTCCTGACCTGCGGGACTCTCGTGCTCCTGTTCTCTTGTATTCACCCTCATGGCCCACAGCCATGTGGACCCCACACAATTAGCCTGATGCTATGCTGGACTCACCTTTACCATGGAATGGAAACTTGGGACTCTGGCTATGCTTTTAGCTCTGCTAAATTCCCAGCTGCACATCTTCCAGGACCGGCTTAAGGGAAATCGGACCGTAGAAACACAGGGATGTAATTCCATGCAAATAAAAATCACTCATCCTCCCATGTGAGTGTTAGAAAATTCTTTTTCTCAAGATATTGTAAGAATCTGACCCCCCGCCACTGAGCAGGGAAAGGGATTCCCCACTTCTACCAGGGGACACCCCACTCCCACTGATAATAATTCTAAACAGAAATACTATTTAAAATACACACACACATTAGGAAAAAGTAACTTAAGATTATAATTTCCATTCTTAGCTCTTTCCTCTCATCTAACCTGTCCCAAATAGTGTTCGCCACCATCACAGAGCACTTATCTATTTCATACTTAGTATGCATACATCAGCTACCCTGCAAATTCCTCTGTACCTTCTTTTTATTTTTTCCCTCTCTGTCTAGCCAGGTTTCTCTCTCCCCCTTACACTCAATCTCTTCCTGTTTCTCTCTCTCTCTAGCCCTCCACTTCTGCTGTTTCCTCTTCTCCCTGATGCTCCTTCTCACTGTCTCTTCCTCTCTCTCCCAGTTTATTTCTCTCTGCTGGTCTTTCCCTCCCTCTGCCAGCTGCCCACGCTGCTATCTCCCCTCCCAATCCCAGCTGACCCCACTCCTCTTGGCCTCCCCACCACAGCCTGACCCCTGGCTCAGCTGCCCCCACAGCTGAGGGGAGGAGCTGGGGCCCCTCTAACACCTGGGTCCCTTCTGGGCTGGGGCCTGGAGAGCCTGCGTTCAATAAGGCCTGAGGCTGATAGTCCTAAATGTGTGGAGAGTAGGATCTGAGCCTCAACTCCAGAATCTCCATGGGCTGGTTGGTGTCAGGAGCCTGAGATATTGGTACCCAGGTGGAGAGTGGTTGGCTCTTACGAGGGGTGGTGTTTCAGTGCCCTGGGTATCTGGAAAGGTGTGAGCTAGGACTCAGGACTCCTGAGTTGTGAGTGGAGCCTGGGGTCAGGAAGTGTCTCTAAGAGTTTGGGTCCAGGTCCTCCAGGGAGACAGGAGTGGCCTTAAATTCCTGGATTCTGGCTAGAGCAGCGTCAAGTTGGTAGGGTCAGACTTCTACCTCAGATCCGAGTGGAAATTCTGCTCCAGGCTGAGACTAACCACCTCAGGAAGGAGACATGGTTCCTGGGCATATTTTGAGGCGCAAAATTATGGCCCAGGTAGGGGTTTCCCGGAAAGGGGACCTGGCCCTGAGAGAGTCTGCCTAGGGCCAGCAGTAGTGTGTGGGTTCTTGACTTCCTGCAGGAAAAGTTCACAGCAGGAATCCAGGTGGATTTTAGAGGATGTTTACTAAAGCTGGGGACAGTGAAACAAGGAAGGGCTGGGGAAAGGAGCCTAGGCTGGGCTGCTTTGGCTCATTAAAATGTCAGAGAAAAGGGGACCTTGGGCACAGGTTCGGGGGGGGTTGCCTGGATAAACTGCCACTGCCCATTGCTGCTCTGGTTGTAAGCTTCATGGGGTCCCTTAGAATTTAGGAGATGCATGCCTGTGGGGAAAGAAGGGGTGGGAGGGGAAAGGTGAGGGGGTGCTCCTCTGTACCCTCTTTATAGCAAAGCCAGGTATTCTAGATGGGCTGTGGTTTCTTCTTTCTCTATACTACAACAACTTTATTGTTGTTGTTGCTATTGTTATTTTGATGGTGGCATGGGATCCAATAGTTATAGAGGTTATCAACTGGCTGATTTCCTGGGAGATACAATAGGAAAATGTTTGTGCTTTGTTTTGTTTTAAAGTTCCAAATAGGTATTTGTAGTACTTAACTCTGATAAGCAATAGTAAATTAGGTTCTTTTTATATGACTTTGGGAGATACAATAGGAAAATGTGCTTTGTTTTGTTTTAAAGTTCCAAATAGGTATTTGCAGTACTTAACTCTGATAAGCAATAGTAAATTAGGTTCTTTTTATATGATTTTGAGTGAAATAACCCATTTCTCCTGCCCATTTGACTCCTAGTCCTTGAGAGAAGGAACAGATTATGAGGACTAAGGGGCTATGGAAAGATATCATAAAAGAATATTGAGATTCAAGATGGCAGCAGAGTAGGTGAAAGTCACACTAACTACTTCCCAGGACCATATCAAAATTACAACTAAATTATAAACCAATCAGCCTGGATAAGCATCTGAAAACTAGCTGAACAGAAGTCTTATAACTAAGGATTTATAGAAGAAGCCAGGTCAATACAGTTAAGAAGGGTGGAGATGTGAAAAGGCCTGGCTTTGCACCCATGGGCCATCATATGGCATTAGCCTGGGGAGATTAGTCCCACCCTCTGGAAAACTGAGACCCCTCCCTGCCAAGCTCACACCTTGAGGCCAAATCTACTGGCTTTAGCCAGCCTGTACCTCTGTTGTAATCTTTCCTGACTAACTCAAGAAAATCCAGGCAAACTCAAGGGGTGCCGAAGAAATGAAGAGAGAGAATGAGTTGTATGACTTTGGGGAAGGGCAAATGTCTTCCCCCTACAGGCATTCCAACCACCCAGCCAGATATTAATCTCTTTTAGTCTAATAAACTCTACTGGCCTCACCCAGCTAGCTCTCTAAGTTCACAACCCCCAACATAGGTCCAGAGGCCCCAGGCCAATGGCAGCTGAACTTAATGAGCATTGAGTCTTTGACTGAGTGACCTCAGAACCAACACTGGCACTGAGTTTCAATCTATATTAACCAGGGGAACACCACTCACACCTACATGATGACTCAGTGAGCCCTGACTCATGTAACTCACATACTGCCAGAAGCTCTTTAGTGTCTGAACCAAGAGGGCAGTTGGAAAAAGAAGGGGATTTGGGGTGCATTGCTCCTGTTTTCTATATTAACCAGGGGAACACCACTCACACCTACATGGTGACTCAGTGAGCCCTGACTCATGCAACTCACATACTACCAGAGGCTCTTTAGTGTCTGAACCAAGAGGGCAGTTGGAAAGAAGAAGGGGATTTGGGGTGCATTGCTCCTCTTGATTACCTGTACTGTCCTTGTACTATGGAAATCAGTCTCTGTAAGCAGCTTGGCCCATCCCACTGTGAACCCAAGCCCAGTAGAAGCAGCTAACAAACATTGATTGCTTTATAGCTTTTAACAGGTAACACAGGAAAAGTCACAGTAAGCATGTAACATTAATATGCACTAGGATGACTCCCAAGAGGTCCCAGAATCAGCACACCTGGTAGGGGGCTACAGACAACATCAGAGTATGAATTTATTAACTCCACAAGTGGCAGCCCTGAGGGGAGGTATTGACAGGCACTAGATTTGCTGAGGAGAATCTCGTTTTCTGGGGTGAGCTCCTGCACAACAACTTGTACAGTGTGCTCAGAATCAATATCCCAGTCAGCCAGCCTGAGGGTCAACTCAACACAAATGTGTCAGCAGAAATCAAGAATCAACTACAAACACTCATGCCTCACTAAATTTGAATGCATGGATCAAGAACTCAAACTTGAAAAGCATCAGAGGAACAGGATGCTGGTCTTCCTGCCAGGATTGGGCCCCTTATCACAGCTGGTCTAGGCTTCCCTCCAAAGGACCTTTGCAGGTGTTATCCCCAAAATTTTACCTGGTGATCACTGAAGATTCAGCATGAAGCATCTTGGCACAGTTAGGCTGCCCAACTCAGGCATAACTTCAGGGTAAATTCCTAAAAGTGGAAATACTGTGTCAAAAACACCTGTACAACAACTTTCATGACATGGTCAGAGTTGAGCTTTATGGTCAGCCAGCCTGAGGGTTAACCCCATGAACAAAAGGGCCTATAGCAATCAAGACCCAATTACAAGAGGAGGACCCACATAATCCACACAAGGGACATTCATTGAGCATCCAGCTCAGGAGATCAAGGAGACTGTGCCCCTGGGTCCCACAGGACAATTACTATATAAGGGCAACCCACAAAGACAGGGAGGCAAAGAAGTTCTACCTAATACACAGAAGCAAATACAAAACAAAACAAAACAAACAACTAAAATGGGGATACAAAGAAATAACCCCCAAATGAGTGAAAAGGAAGAATATCCAGAAAAAGAGCTAAATTTCAGTTATAGAGATAACTGCTTATGAAATATAGAGTTCAAGAATTGGTCATAAGGATAACCAAGGAACTTAGTGGGAACTACAACCACACGATAAAGTAAATAGAAACCAAGAACAAGAACCACTCAGAAATGAAGAACCATATCTGACATCAACAATACAACAGAAGGAATTAAAAATAGATTGAAATAAGAAAATGATTAAATCAGTGACTTGGAAAAAAATACCCAATTAGAGAGCAATAAGAGAAATAAAAAATAAAAATGAAGTGGACAGTTTAATGGAACTTTGGCACAACATGAAAGGTAACAGCATCTGCATCATAGGGATGCCAAAAGAAGAAGAAAGTGAGCAAGTGATAGAGAATCTATTCAAAGAAATTGTGACAGAAAACTTCCATAACCAGGTGAAGAAAAAAGTCACACTAGTCCAGGAAGCACAGATATTTGCAATCAAGAAGAACACAAAGAGACTCACACCAATACACATCATAATAAAATGACTAACATTAAATGCAAAGAAAGAATTTTAAAGGCAGCAAGAGAGATGCAGTACATTACCTATATGGGAGTTTCCATTAGACTGCCAGTTGATTTCTTATCAGAAACACTTCATGCCAGAAGGGATTGGCATGAAGTATTCAAAGTGATGAAAAGCAAGGACCTGAATTCAAAACTACGCTATCTAGCATGTTATAATTTAAAATTGAAGACTAATAAAATGCATTACCACCAAACCAGCATTTCAAGAAATTATAAAGGAATTGATTTAAAAACAAGTAGAGTGGCTTCAAAGGAATGCACCTTAAGGGCCTGTCTTTTCCTTTCCCCCTGACATTTCAACAAGTTAACCATCTATAATTCAACAAAGAAGTATCTGCTCACACAGATGCACGCCTGAGAGGCCCACACACTGAAACACCTAAGGTGGGCTTCCTGGAATAAGTGGGGGAATGAGAAGGGATGGAAGCTCAGACAAAGGTAGCCACTGATGCAGCAGCTCCACAGCGCAGTGTGTCTGCAGCACAGCTGAGAACTCACACGCCAGCCCAGAAAGGGAGAAAGCCAGGTGTGATAGCAGGCACTTCTTTCAGCCTGCCTGGAGGAAGAGAGCTGCAGGGGACAGTCTGGCAGGGCAATCTGCAATTGTTTGTCTGAGTTTCATGGTCACACGTGCAAGTAGCGAGAGAGTGCAGAGCCTGAATCATGGGCCCACTGCTAACAGGGTCTGAGTCATGCACATGAGTGGCAAGAGTGAGCAGACACCTACCCTGTAGAGTGCTGGGGGCTGCTGAGTGACTCCCCACTATTGGGCCTGGTGGTGATCTTTCAGACAAAGTAAATCACAGAGCCATGCCACTGGTTAGACTCCAACAAACTCACATCCTGTTGCCCGTGCAGTTGGCTCCAGGAGTATATTATCTGTAAACGAAGACCTGTTGCAGTAGAATCACTGTTTCTCTCTGTGAATGAACCCCAGGAAGGGTACTTGGGCTGGACCCACACAGGTCAGGGGTTGCCATTATGGTGAGAGAAAAACAAACCCCACCACCAAGCAGCAGAGGCGGTACTATCCCACAGAAGCCATGGAGGCTCAAAACTGTGAGGCCACAGAGGTAAATATCTTGCAATTCAGCACCATCTACTGGAACAGTGTAGAAAAAGACTTCCTCCTAGATAAATGGGAAAACAAATGAGAACAGCAAATACCATGAACAACTACAGTAGCAACAATGACCAGAAAGAAAATGGAAAATCCCCAGAAGGTAGGCTAGAATACATGAATTATGTGATATACATGACAGAGAGTTCAAGTTTGCATTTCTAAAAACACTCAACAATATGCAAGAAAATACTGGCAAGCAATACAATGCATTCAGAAAACAAATCAATGAACAAAATGAGTGTTTTAACAAGGAAATTGAAACTTTAAAAAAGAATCAATCAGAAATCCCAGAAATGAAGCAATTAAGAAAATCAAGAGTAAGCTATTGGGCATAGAAAACAGAATCCACCAGTTAGAGGAAAGAACTAGTGATATAGAAGATAGTAATCAAGAAATGATGCAGAGGAAAGAAGAGAGAGACTTGAGAATAAAGAAAAATGGAAGAGTTCTATGAGAACTATCTGATTCCCTCACAAAATGTGACATCAGAATCATAGGCATTGTGGAGGAGGAAGAGAGGGAGCATGGAATTGAGAGTATATTAAAATAAATAGTGTATGAGAACTTCCCAAATCTATAGAAAGGACTAGATCCTTGAATCCAAGAAAAACATAACACATAGTTACATCAATCCATAGAGGCCCTCTCCAATGACTTGGTAATGAAGCTGTCAAAAATTAACGACCAAGAATAATTTCTCAAAGCAGTCAGGGAAAAGAAGAAAGTGACCTACAAAGGAAAACCCATCAGAATTTCATCTGACTTCTCAGCAGAAACTCAACAAGCCAGAAGAGAATGGAACCAAATATGCAAATGTCTGAAAGAAATTACCAGTCATGTATAATATATCCAGCAAAATTATTCTTTAAGTATGAAGAAGTAAGGACATTCCCAGACATACAGAAGCTGGGGGATTTTAGCACCAGAAAACTTCCATTGCAGGAAATACTTAAGGGAGTTTTTCTCCCTGAAACAAAAAAGAGAAGATCACAACACTACAAGTAACATTGCCAAAAAAATGTGCAGCCTAAAAAGGGATAATTTGTGACAACAATAACATATTAATGCCAAGGTATTATGGTCATACCTTATTGGAAAGGTATGAACTGGCAAAGAAAGATGAAGATCAGATGCTCTGAAAAGAGAAAAAAAAAACTACAGTATATATATATATATAACTTCACTTTTTATAAACCTAATGGAAACCACACACAAAAATCCCCAAACCAGGACACATGGATTAAAAAAAGAAGAAACAGAGGAAAGATGTATGGGATACCAATGAACAAAAACAACAGACAGAAGCATATAGGAAAAGAACCAAGGGAGGCACAGTGCTATGAGAAAACAAAAGATAAAATGGCTATAGGAAGTCCTCATACATCAATAGCTACCCTAAATGTAAAGGCTCTGAATTCATCAGTAATGATGCACAGAGAAGCAGAGTGGATTTAAAAAAATCATATACTGCCTACAAGAGACCAAGAGACACATCTAAGCAGCAAAGACAAAGGTAGATTCAAAGTAAAAGGGTGGAAAATGATTCTCCAAGAAAATAATATCCACAAAAAAAGCAAATGTAGCCATACTTATATCTGACAAAATAGACCTCAAGATAACAAAAATAACATGAGACAAAAATAGGCACTTTATAATGATAAAGGGAACACTACATCAAGAAAACATAACACTTCTTAATATATATGCACCCAACAAGGTAGCACCAAAATATATTAAACAGCTACTCACAGAACTAAAGGGAGAAACATATCAAAACACAATCATAGTTGGAGGCCTTAATGCTCCATTGGCAGCTCTAGACAGATTAGCCAGACTAAAAATAAATTTAAAAAATCAGTCTTAAATGAAACACTAGACCAAATGACATTTACAGAACATTTCATCCCAGAACATCAGATAATACATTCTTCTCCAGCACACATGGAACATTCTTAAGGATAGACCATTGTGGAGTCACAAAACCAGCATCAACAAATTCAAAATTGAAAATATACCAAACATATTTTTTTACCAGGATTTCTTGAAATTAGAAATCAACTGCAAAAATAAGTTACACACACACACACACACACACACACACACACACACACACACACACAAATACATGGAAATTAAACAAATACTACTAAAAATGATTGGGTCAAAGAATAAATAAAAGATGAAATCAAAAGATATATAGAAACAAATGAGGATAATAACACAGCATATCAAAACCTTGGCATAAAGTGAAAGCAGTAATAAGAGGAAATTTTATCTCAAGAAACAAGAGAAATCCCAAGTAAACAACCTACCATCACATCTTAAATTACTAGAAACTCTCAGCTGATTTCTTACAGAAATATTTCAGACAAAAAGGGATCAGCACAAAATATTCAAAGTAATGAAAAGCAAACTCCTATAAGCAAGACTACATTACTGTGAAAGATTATCATTTAAAATTGAAGGTGAAATGAAGAACTTCCCAGACCACAACAACAACAACTAAAGGAGTTTGCCCTGGCAAGGTAGCACAGTTGGTTCCAGCATTGTCCTTCTATGCCAAGGCTGTAGGTTGGATCAATGGATAGGGCACATACAGGAATCAACTAATGGGTGAATAGATGAATGGAGCAACTCTTTCTCTCTCTCAAATCAATTAATTAAAAATTTTTTAAAAGAAGTAATTGATTGATTTAAAAAAGAGTTTATCACCACCAAATCAGTATTATAAATAATATGTATTTATTTATTTTAAAAATGTTTTTATTAATTTTTAGAGAGCAGGGAAGGGAGAGGGAGAAAAAGAGAGAGAAACATTGATGTGACAGTGGAACATGGTTCGGCTGTGTCTTGCCTGCCCCCACAAAAGATTGAGCCCACAACCCAGGCATCTGCCCAGAAGTGGAAGCAAACTGGCAACCTTTCAATGCACAGGATGACACCCAACCAATGAAGCCACACTGGCCAGGGCATCAAGTAACTTTAAAGAGACTTATTTAAGGAGAAGAAAAAAAAGACACACACCTAAATATATATAACAAAATGGCAATACATAAGTACCTATAAGTAATCACTTTAAATGTATATGGCTTAAATGCTCCAATCAAAAGACCTAAGGTAGCCAAATGGCTAAAAAAACCCCACAATCCTTATATATGCTGTCTACAAGAGACCCACATAAGAACAAAAGACATACACAAACTGACAGTAAAGAAATGGGAAAAAAAAAATTTCATGAATGTGGAAATTTTTAAAAAGCTAGGATAAAAATACATATATCAGACAAAGAAGACTTTATAATAAAAGCTATTTCACTTAGCATGATAATCTCCAGGCCCATTCATGCTGTTGCAAAAAGTAGTGGTGTTGGTCAGAGGGTGGGGGCAGGGCAGGGGGCTGGGTAGAAGCTGGCAAAGGGAGGGAAAATAGGGATATCTGTAGTAGTGTCAACAAAAATGATAAAAAAAAATAGAGGCTATAATAATAGGCAAAGAAGGACATTACATAATGATAAGGGAATCAATCTAACTATAGGATATCACCTTTGTAAACATGTATGCACCCAAAATAGGTCTCCTAAATATATAAAGCAAATATTAATGGACATAAAGGGAGACATTAACAGCAATCCAGTCAGAGGAGGGGACTTTAACATCCTATTAATATGAATGGGTATAGCTTCCAGAAAGGTAATTAACAAGGACACAGAATCTTAAAATTACACAATTGACCACAAGATTTACTTGATATTTCCAAGGCATTTAACTCCAAAGCAGCAGAATGTACATTTTTTTCAATGCACATGGAACATTTTCTAGTATAGACTACATGTGGGGCAACAAAACAAGTCTAAATAAGTTTAAAGAGGTTGAAATCATATCAAGCATCTACTCTGAACACAACGGTATTAAACTAAAAATCACTTACAAAAAATCAATCTGAAAAACACACAAAGACTTAAAGGCTAAATAACATGGTACTAAACAATAAGTTGGTAACAATAAAATTAAGGAAGATGTGAAAGGATACCTTGAGACAAATAAAAGTGAACACATAACAACCCCAAATCTCTGGGGCACAGGGTAAGCATTCCTAAGAGGGAAACTTATAGTATTACAGGCCTACCTCAAGAAACAATAAAAATCTCAAATAAACAGTCTAATATTACACCTAAAATAAATAGAAAGTGAAGAACACACAAAGCCTGAAGTGAGTAGAAAGGTGGAAATAATAAAGATCAGAAGGAAAGTAAACAAAAGAAAGTCTAAAAAATACATAAAAGATAATGAAACCAAGACCTGGTATTTTGAGAAGATAAACAAGATTATTTATTGATTAACCAAACCAATCAAGAAAAAAGAGACAAGACCCAAGTAAATAAAATCGGGAATGAAAGAGAAGTAACAACTGACACTACAGAAACACAAAGGATTATAAGAAAATATTATGAATAACTATATGCCAATATTTAGATGACCTGGATAAATTAATAAATTCATAGAATATACAAACTTCCGAGATTAAGGGGAAAAAAAGAAAATCTGAACAGAACCGTTACAACCCACAAAATCATAGAAGTAATAATAATAATAATAAACCCAACAAACAAAAGTCCTGAAATAGATGGCTTTACAGGTGAATTTTGCCAAACATTAGAAGAATAACTAATGCCATCCTTCTGATATTATTTTTAAAAATCAAGAGAAGGAAATATGCCCAAGCTCATTTTACAAGGCCAGCATGTTTTCATTTCTAAAACCAGATAAAAATTTTACAAATAAAGATAATTATAGGCCAATATTCCTGATGAGAACAATGCACAAATCCTCAACAAAATATTGGCAAACTGAATCCAGCAATACATTAAAAAGATTGTACACCATGATCAAGTGGGATTTAGTCCCTGTACGCTAGGTTGGTACAATATCTGCAACTCAATTAATATGATAGACCACGTAAAAAATGAAGAATAAAAAGCATGTAATAATATGAACATATAAAGCATTTGACAAAATTCAACACCAATTTATTATAAAAATTATAAGATAATTGGAAATAGGGGGAGCATACCTTGATAAAATAAAGGTCATATATAATAAACCTACTGCTAACATTATACTCAATGGGGAAAACTATAAGCATTTTCCTTCAGATCAGGAACAAGACAAACATGTCCACTTTCACCACCCTTTTTCAACATAGTATTGGAAGCCCTCACCACAGTAATAAGACAAGAGAAAGAAATAAAAGGCATACAAATAGGAAGAGAATTAGTAAAACTGTCATTATTTTCAGTTTTATGTATCAGTATCAGATAATGTGATACTTTATATAGAGAACCCTAAAGATTCCACCAAAACACTACTAGAACTTATAAGTGAATTCAGTAAAGTACAGGATACAGAATAAATATTCAGAAATTGGTTGAATTTTTATACACAAATAATGAACTATCAAAAAGAGAACCTAAGAAAACAATTCCATTTACAATTGCATCAAACAAATAACATACGTAAAAATAAATACCAAGGAGGTAAAATACCTGTACTCTGAACATTATAAGACAGTGAAGAAAGAAGTTGAAGAAGATACAAATAAATAAAATCATCTACAGTGCTAATGATAAAGAAGAATTAACATTGTTAAAATGACCATACTATCCAAAGCAATTTAAAGATTCAATACAATTCCTATCAAAATATCAATGGCATATTTCACAGAACTAGAACAAATATTCCAAAAATTTATATGGATCCTCAAAAGACCCTGAATAGCTATCTTGAGAAAGCAGAACAAAGTGAGAACCATCATTCTAACTGATATAAAAGTACACAAGGGTATAGCAATCAAAATAGCATGGCCCTGGCATAGACACATGCATACAGATCAATTGAACAAAATAAAGATCTCATTCCAATATGTTAAATTAATCTTTGACAAAGAAGGCAAGAACATACAAGGGGTGAGGACAGCTTATTCAAAAAATGGTGTCAAAAATTGGACAGATACATGCAAGAAAGATGACACCAGACACCTTCTTATATCATATACAAGAATAAACTCAAAATAGATTAAAGACTTAAGTGTAAGATTCAAAACCATAATACTCCTAGAAGAAAACATAGCCCAGTAAAAATCCCTGACAGCTCTCATAGCAATATGTTTTCTGATATAACTTCTTGGGCAAGGGAGACGAAAGGATAAAGAAATAATTGGGACTATATTAAACTATAAAGTGATTGCACAGCAAAGAAAACCATGAACAAAATGAAAAGATCACATACTGAATAGGAGAACATACTTGCTAATCATACATCGGATAAGAGGATAATATCCAAAATTTATAAAGAACTCATACAACTCAACAGCAAGGTAATGAAAAATCCAATTAAAAAATGGGCAGGGGACCTGAAATGACATTTCTCCAAAGAGTACATATAGATGGCCAATAGATATATGAAACATGATCAATGTCACAAATTAGTAGAGAAGTGCAAATTAAAACCACAGTTAGATATAACCTCACACTGTCGGAAAGGCTATCATCAATAAATCAACAAACAAGTGTTTTCGAGGATGTGGAGAAATGGGAATCCTTGTGCACTGTTGGTAGGACCTCAGATTGGTGTAACCACTAAGGAAAACAGTATGAAGATTCTCAAAAATTTTAAAATACAACTCCTTTATGACCCAGTGATTGAACTGGGTATACCATGTCCAAAGAAACCCAAAACAATAATTCAAAAGAATATATACATCCCTATATTCTCTGCAGTGTTGTTTAAAATAGGCAGATTTGAAAGTAACCCAAGCCCTAGAAATAGACGATTGGGTAAAGAAGTGGTACATATACACGATGGAATATTACTCAGCCATTATAAAAATAATGCAATCTTCCCATTTGTGACAGCATGGATTGATCTAGAGGGAATTATGCTCAGTTAAATAACTCAGACAGAGAAAGGCAAATACCATATGATTTCACTTATATGTAGAAGCTAAAGAGCAAAATAAATGAACAAATAAAATAGAAATGGACTCATGATGCAGTGAACAGACTGATGGTTGCCAGAGGAGAGGGAGGTTGAACGGTTGGGTGAAAAAGGTGAAGGGGTTAAGATCTACTAATCGTTACTCACAATAAGGTCCCAGGGATGTAAAGTACAGCATCGGGATATAGTCAATAATATTTTAATAAATATGTATGGTGTCAGGAGGGTACTTGAGACAATGGAGGGGGGCACATTGAAGGGTGTTTGATTATCTGGCCACTGTGCTGTACACCCAAAACTACTACAAAATAATGTTGAGCATCCGTGGCCAGTGTGGCTCCTTTGGTTGAGCATCATCCCATGCACCAAAAGGCTGCCAGTTTGATTTCTGGTCAGGGCACATGCCAGGATTGTGTGCTCCAATCCCAGTGGGAGTGGGTGAAGAAGGCAGCCTATGGATGTTTCTCTCTCACATCAATGTTTCTTTCTTTCTCCCTCTCCCTTCCTCTCTCTATATAAAAAAAATCAATAAAAACATTAAAAAAATAACATTGACCATAGAGTGTAATTGAAAAAGAAAATTTTTAAAAAACAATAGTGGATTTTGGTGTTGACATTTAATCTGCTGATGTCCAAATTGAGGTAAATAGAAGTTTGGGATTGGGGTGAATTCTGATTTTGTGATTATCTTTAAAGACAAATCTTATTTGCAAAGCATTAGTGCAAATGTGAGGGGGGGGGTAATGTGGGTATAAGGACACATATGTAATAACTTAATCAATAAAAAATTTAAAAAAACAAATGTGAGGTATATTTTGGCTATATTATTCTGATTTAAATTTACATATATATTTATATTCTTTAAATATTAAGCTATCTTATCCTGATGCCTTAAATATATATATATATTTCAGTTTGGATCTCATGATTTTTCTTTTTCTGATTAGAAATTTCAGTTTTAACATCTATGTTGACCTTAGAGACACCTTGCAAATGACATTTTTCTATGTTTCAGCTAAATTTAATCCATTTTTATAAAATTGCAAGTCAATATTATTTCTGGTTATATCACTTAAGTATGCATTCCATTATAAAAACATTCTAAGTAAAACTCTTATACTTTGAACTTGATCTTGCACTCTGTCTTACTCCACTTTTTAAGAGTATGCTTACCAATCAGTCATCTTCTTCATAAACCTGTTTTTCCTGAGACAATCCAGAAAGACATTCACAGTCATGAAATAATGGCACCTTTGTCAGGGAACGTGGGTTCCCACCTCTTTAATGCACATTTCATAAGCATTTGAGAGGCAGTGGTTTTTAGTTTTATGTTTTCTGCTTTAAAAGAACCAGAAAGTGAAGAAGATTACCTTTGGCAGTTTTGCTCCATGCCATCACTTTGTTGTCATTCTTGGAATAGCTCAAAAGGTTTTATTAGGTAAAGGCCTCTATACATTCCAGGTGTTGGCCATATGTTCATCATTACATCAATAAGCAGGAAAACGGTTTTATTTTCAAACCTGACTTCCTTTCACAGCCGCTCCTGCAGACTTGTGAGTACATAACTGAAAAATCTTTATGTAGCAAACTTACTTTGTGAGCTAAGTTCCAAGCCAAATAACAATAAAACAATCTAATCCTATTTTCCCATTGCTCTACTGTGTCTGTGTAAAGTGTTTTTTTTTTAATAAAATTTAGAAGAAAATATGCAATTTATCCTGTTAGTTGACCTGAGGGCAGTGGAGTTGGAGGAAGTAGAATTCCTGTCTTATTAACTTTATCATTGTATAAGCATAGGTTTGTTCTCTTTTCCAACTATTAATAATTAGTTCAGTTCCAAGAGATTCCATTTTATAGTTCCATCTAGCTTTTTAATTTGTCATGCTAAGGTGTGAGATGCCAAACCTGATGACAGGAGAGAGTTAGACAGTCATATGACTCCGATGTCCTGATCTAGTCCCATCCCAACTGTTGTTTTCATTCACCCCCCTCTTTGGGCATTTTGGGAAAAAGAAGGAAACAGAGAAGAAGCAAGGAAGAAAGAACGAGAGAGAGAGAGAGAGAGAGAGAGAGAGAGAGACCCACAAGTTGATATATAATTGGTTAAAATTGTAGACATAGTTGGGAAGACTGGCAAACATAGATGAATTAACAGATAACTAATAACTTCAATATTCCATTACATTGGATAATTTTTGTTTTTCCAACTATGAAGATGTACTTGTTTGAAATAAAACTTTTAGTTTTTATTACAAGGCAAGGAAGCCTGTCTTTATATCAAATATATATTAGACCTCAAATATTTTATATTTAGCTAGTAGCAAATTATACACTTGTATTGGAGGCACAAATTTTATTTGAGTTGAAAATCAACTGTCCTTTGAAATGAAATTATGAACTGAATTCTGACATTATGTTTAATGGTTCATTCTTGATGCATATATTAGTTTATTATAGTCCTTTGCCTATGATATATGCACAGTCAAATCTTGATTATATAAACTAATGGGGGAAATTTGAGAATAATGGGACAAATTATTGGAAGTGATGAATAATTCTGAAATGATTCCTATTTGATGACAACATACTAGTAAGCATAATAATTATCTCCATTTTTGATCTGAAAAGAATCTATAGGATTACTGATGAAAGAGCAAATCTACTTTGTAAAAATATAAATGCCTGCTTTCACCATTTTTAACTCTTGTATACCTTCTTGTTTCCATATCCAGATCCAGAAAGAGTATCACCCCTTGAGTAAACACAAATATAAAAATTTTATCTTCCACTAAATCTGATTCATATCTTTCTTAAGAGGTTGTTCTTTATTTTTTTTCAATTCTTCTCCCTTAACATCTAACAGATCACAGCCAAATAAGATGGGATTCATTCAAGTAAATGATTAAAGAGAACTGGTTATTTGGATGACACTCTTGGTAGGTAAACATGTTTTAACTTTTTAAACATGAATTTTATAGTACTGCTTTATAACTTTCCTTTTGTTTCAGATCTTCTAGTGACAAATCCTATAGTTTTATTCATAATTAATTATTTTATTTGCCCAAGAAATATTGTAAGAGGACATGCCCTTTATTTTTATAGATAAACTCAAATTAGATGTTTTTAAAGTTCACCATACCTAGTGATCTACATGCATTTTTAACCATTTGATAGACTTGGATTTCCTTGTGAGATTAGAAAATTAAACACAAAGCAGATAGTAATAAATTAAAATCCTTGAGGCCTTCTTTTTTACTATAGGCAATGTTCTTTTATTTCTTTACCTTCTCTGGGATATCCTGATAAGAGCCTGGAGTTTTGCATTTACTCAGTCTCAGGTGTGCAATGTACACCTGTTGTGTTTATTTATTCAGCTAAGCCTACTGAAGGGAGGCAGTGGGTATTATGTCTCTTTTACATACTAAATGCACCCAGTGCCATGGATAACTGCATTGATTAATTCAAGAACGAAACAATACAAGTAACATTTTTTAATTTTTTTTCTGTATGTCAAAGGATGAATAGAAAGAGGGCCCAAGGTTAGAGCAACAGGAGAAAGGCACAATGTTGAATAAGATGCCACTGAAGAGACTCAGTATGTCATTGAGTGACAGCAGCCACTGGCACAGTCCTAGGGCAAAGATTCAATCAAGGGTTTTCTTTCAGCACCAGCCACCAAATCCTGGCCCCACTGCCTGGGGGAGGGCTTGTGAAAGTGCTAGACAAATAACTTTCAAATTCAATACCTTGAAAAGTAGTAATTAAAAAAATGCACTTGCTTGGTCATCTATTTGTTTCTTAGAAAATAAAATTCTCTTATATTAAATACTGTAATGTTATTACCTATTACTTGTTTCATAACTCTTTTTATCTCCTCTCTTTCCTGCTGTTATTGCCATTTAAAAAAAATATATGGCATTCTGTCTATTCTACAACTTTCGTCCTCTCAAATTTGTTCTAATTAAGGCGGATTTTCTTCAACTTGATTTCAATAATCACAACTACATTCTTGTTCATGTCATGCACTCTAAGTAACTCCATGCTAAACAGCGTCCACTATAATTGGGAAGGAAATTATTCCCCTTGATATTCCTTGCACCCAGAGCTAGAATTGACATTTTGCTACACATGGTGACATGGCCTCTCTTCTGGAGAAGAAATAAAACGTATTTCCTACAAATAGGCAACAGGCACCTGACCTGTTGGATCGGGTTACATCAGGTTATGTTGTGTTACGTGATGTGACATGCCCTGAAGTGACCCGAGGCGATGTCATTCTGTGTTACACTGGTGGAGCTGTGCTGCTCTTTATTAAACAACTATGGAAAGGCTTATCCACAGTGGCCACAAATCATTTACATGCCACCTTTGCAAAGAAGTGGAGAAACAGCACTGCCCTGAATTTGTCCTCCTAAGAGTCATTTAAGGAAACCAGAGAACACATGAGCTACAGAAGCCACACAGGTTTCTATGATTTTTAAAAGTGGAGTTAAAACGCTCAGGTACACAAGAGACGTGTGTATTTCTGTGACAAGGGATCAAACATGGTCAGGGAACAACCTGTACTCTGAATTTAAAATTAGAAATACTTGTAGTATTTTTTAAAATAATTACGTTTCAGATCAGTTTACCCAATTTTAGGCAAAGTATTACATCTATTCACAATAATCTTTCTGATGATTAAAAGTTTTCTCTTGCCCGACTGGCATGGCTTAGTGGTTGAGCATCAACCTATGAATCAGGAGGTCACCTTTTGATTCCTGGTCAGGGCACATGCCCAGGTTGTGGGCTCCATCCCCAGTAGAGGGTGTGCGGGAGGCAGCCGCGATCGATGATTCTCTCTTATCACTGATGTTTCTATCTCTCTCTCCCTCTCCCTTCCTCTCCGAAATCAATAAAAATGTATTTGAAAAAAAAGTTTTCTCTTAAAATTCTACATCATGCAATTTAGAAGCCACAATTAAAATGAGTGGTAAAAGTATGTCTTATGTGTTACCCTTAGGATGATTTTTATTAAAACAGTGGCTCTCAGATACTATATTAAATTATTACATCATATGATATTATGTAAAAGAAATCCATTGTGCTTGATCAGTTTTTCTAATGATTTCAATAACATTTTTCTATTGCTATATCTTGCATATAACTTGTTTTAATTATCTGCATAAAGAACTGAACAATATTGCATAAATATATATAGTAATTTTGGAGTAATTAGTGGTGCATGGAACAGAATATATCCTTTTGGTTATATGCTGCTGCAAAAGAAATAGGTTAGAGAGGTTTTATGCAAATTAGAAATGCTCTGTGTTGGAAGCCTAATTCTACTTTTTATTGTTAGACAAGTCAATACTGCTTCTTGCTGAAATTGTGTATGAAAGGGAATGGTTTCCATAGATGAAAGGCATAATCTTAACAATGAGGCCACATAAGCTGAGTGGTTGAAGTACTAAAAAAGGATTTCTTCGCTCTAATAGAGGACATCTTATTAGTTTTATTAGTCACCACTGTTTGACCCACTAATATACTGTAAACTGTGTGAGTCACATGCATTGCAAACTAGGATGGAGCAGCACTGTGGCCATTTAGAGTAAATGCAATCTAAAATGAAGAACATTTCAAATGCAAAGAGTTAAGGACCATATCTTACCCTTTGGTTTTCTACTTATTCAACAGGAATTACTTGAATATAGGGAATCTTATTATAATTATTATTATTTTTTTAATCTTATCCTTTGTGACAGCATGGGTGAACCTGGAGAGTATTATGCTAAGCGAAATAAGACAGTCAGAGAAAGACAAATACCATGTGATTTCACTTATATGTAGAGTCTTGTAAACAAAATAAACCAACAAAGTAGAAACAGGCTCACAGATACAGAAAACAGACTGACAGCTGTCACAGGGGAGTGTTGGGGAGATGTGCAAAAAAGGTGAAGGGATTAAGCAGCAAAAAAAAAACAACAAGAAAAATCCTCATAGACACAGACAACAATATGGTGATAACCAGAGGAAAAGGGGGCAAGGGGGGCAGAAGAGGACAAAGCAGGGAAAAATGGTGACAAAGGAGACTTGACTTGGGATGGTGAACACACAATACTGTATACAAGTGGTGTATTATAGAATTGTACACTTGAGACCTATTGTATTAACCAATATCACCCCATAAATTCAATAAAAATTTAAAAATAAAAAATAAAAACATTTAATATTTAGGTAATTAGAATTCAAAAATATTAAATGTAATGTTCAGCTTCTCTTTGTAATCAACACAACTTATATGTAAGAAGAAATGTAAAACAAAGGGTTATAATATCATATAAATTTGTGAGAATAAAAGAACATTAAACAGAAGTTTCAGTAAATCTAAATCATGTATATTTACCTTTTGTGTTATTTTTGTTTACAGTTGATCATGTTTTCCTCTAATTTAATAATGGGATAGATTAAGAATAATCTATATAATAAAAGCCTAAGCAACCATTACAGTAGAACAACTGGAACGACCGGTTGTTATGACACGCACTGACCACCAGGGGGCAGATGCTCAATGCAGGAGCTGCCCTCTGGTGGTCAATGCGCTCGCACAGGGGGAGTGCCACTCAGCCAGAAACCAGGCTCATGGCTGGCAAGTGCAGCTGTCATGACGGAGGCCTCTCCCGACTCCACAGCAGCACTACCGAGCTGTGGCAGCAAGCACAATGTGAGTGGCACTGCGCTCAACACGGATTCAGGCTTCTCCCTGGCCACCTGCTGCTTGGTGCATTGCTACATCCCCTGAGGGGTCCCGGACTGCAAGAGGGTGCAGGCCGGACTGAGGGACCCCCCACCAGTGCACGAATTTCGTGCACTAGGTCTCTAGTTGCTATATAAAACTATATAATATTGCTAGGAAGAAAATTCTAGAAATCATAAAATCATAAATGTAAAAAGAAGAAAGAAAAAACAATGCCAAAACCCTTAATTTGTATCATAGGGTTGCAGGGTGGATAAGGTAGCTGCTCTGACTCCTACCGATTATCAGGATCTGCTTTTCCAAACTGCCTGCTGATTATTAAGTTTTTTGGCCACATGTATTTACAATAAATTTATTGACTGCTTAAGTTAATAATTTCTGTTGTTTTCAATTATGAATCCTGACTAAACAATATATTGCTTAGTTTATATCAAGAGCAAATACTTATAAAAATATATATAATATATATACCAATAAAATTATTACCTGAATTAAAAGTTAAATGAAATTTAAAAAAACAGAAGAGTATAAATCAGTGAAAAAGATTTAAATATAAGGTATCATGTCATTAGAAAATACTACATTCACTTATTAGCTCATTGATTAAATACTTATTAACCCATGGTATTTTAAGAACCATTCAGGCAACTGGAAGTATGAAGCAAGGTGAGAAAAAGTGATAAATTCTAGATATATTTTAAAAATTAAGTAAACATAACTTGCTAATGGATTTGATGTGAATATAAGAATAGCTAGACATCAATAATTTGTTTTGGCAATTAAAAAGTTTGACTTGCCTCAATACTGAGATTTGGAAGAATAAAGGAATATGGAATATGGAAATCAAGAGTTTGGAGTTAAATTTGTTTTGAGATGCCAATTAGATATCTAAGTGGAAATGTTAAAGAGGAAGTTGAATGTTCAATAGCCTTATTGGACAGGAGCTTGTGATAGAAAGAATAATGGTCCTCCAAAGATGTCCTACTCCCCTAGGTTCTGTAAATATGTTAGTTTACATAGCAAAACCAACTAAGATTGCTAATCAACTGACTATACAATACAGAGATTATTCACTCATAACATGACATAACTAATGGCAGAAAATTATTTTATAATAGTACTGTGTTCCTCCTTGCAGACATAAGATTATCTTACAAAATATTTTAGGAGCGTTGTTTTTTTGCTGAAAAGTATTTGTGTATTCCTCTACAAAAACCAAGAAGGTCATTAAATCACCTGAGTATCAGGGAGACATTGATTCAAAGAAAAAGGTTCTCTCTGGACATAAGCTTCACCTGTAAGATAAGGAAACAAGCTAGCCCCAGCTAGAAGAATGGAGGGAGGAAATTGGGATGATACTTTGCAAATAGGTGCAGGAGAAGCAGTAAGTTGGTAAAAATTAACTAATCAATTTATTAACTGGTTCCTAAGAAGCATCCAGAGTTCCTTTCAGAAACTCTTACCATTTTCAGCAGCATAGATGGACCTGGAGAGCATTATGCTAAGTGAAATAAGCCAGTCGGAGAAAGATAAATATCACATGATCTTACTCACTGTGGAATATAATGAACAACATAAACTGATGAACAAAAATAGAGCCAGAGTCATAGAAGCATGGAACAGACCGTCCAACCTAAGAGGGAAGGCGGGGGAGGGTGGGTAAAAGATCAACCAAAGGACTTGTATGCATGCAATGGACACAGAAAGTATGGGAGTGAGGGCATGTGCTGGGGATGGGAGCGACTGGGGAGAAGTCAATGGGGGGGAAAGGAGACTTAAGTAATACTTTAAACAACAAAGAATTTTTAAAAATAAATAAAAGTTCCTTCCAGCTCCAATATCAAATTTAATGATATTCAGATATAAATATCTATTTTGTGTATGTCAATCTGATTTGCTACTATAGAGCGAGAGCTATGTCTAACTTAACTTTGTACAGTGCATGGACCAGCATGACAAATAGGAAGAATGCCCTTGTGATTTATTGTCCAAACTGGGACATTTCAACAGAAAGAAAGGGGGTGCTATTAAGAATTATAGGCATATATTATGACTCGTTGAGAACAAACTGAACATAGGGTCACACCACACAGAGATGACTTCTTATGTAATGAAACAGTACCTCAACCACTGTGATAGTGATCATGAAATAAGTATATTAGCCTTTTATTATAAAGGATTATCTCCCCAGTTATCTAACAGATTAGTCACCAAAAAGAATTTTATGTTTTTTCCTAAGTTTTAGAATGAATATGAACAGAATATGTATATAATGTCATGAAACTGGTAGACATAAAAATGAGATCTCTTCTACAGGTATAGTTTATTTAACTTGTCTTTGGTATATAGATCAGTGCATATTTTTAAACATAAAATACAAAAAATATGTGGGTGGATTAATTATCTTGACTTTATACTTCAAACATTTTTCCCTCCATTTTAAACTGTATACTGATTGTCTATTTGAATTAAAATATAATTCTTAAAATTTAGAAAGAACCAGCCTAACAAGTGTGGTTTAGTGGGCTGGAGCACTGTCCTGTGCACAGAAGGGTTGCAGGTTCAATTCCCTGTCAGGGCACATACCCAGGTTTTGGGTTCAATCCCTGGTCAGGGTGCCTAAGGGAGGCAACCATTCAATGTTTCTTCTGTATTCTCTCTCTCTCTCTCTCTCTCTCTCTCTCTCTCTCTTTTCCTCTCCCTACCCCTTCATGTCTCTTTAAAATCAATGAAAATACATATCCTCAGGTGAGGATTAAAAAAATGGAAAGAACTTTAGAGATTATTTAATCCAAATCCCCTTCTTATAGTTGAAGTTATTGAGGCCTTGAAGGATGGCTCCATGTCAGACTTACTCAGGTCATAAACCTTTATAAATTGAGATAGGACTCTCGAAGCCAATCTCCTGGCTCCAAGTCCACTATTAATTTTTTTCAACTGTTTAAAACTGTATGGCTTATATTTCATATTGGCATGTTTATAAAGAGCTGAGCTTGATTATAGCATAAAACAACTTAAGCCTATATTGAATCTTTGGAACTGAAATATAAGCAAACTAACACTTGTTAAGCCACTTAACTCCTCTTTCTTCTAATAATCCATCATTTTACCTTTTTAATTTCTTCCAATGCTCAGTTATACAAATGTAACAGAGATATATAATCTTATGACTATGTACATACTGCAATATTCATGTGCATATATATTTAAAATTTACATTGTAAAATATAATTTTATATTAGAATGTATCTAGAAAAATGAGGTCAGACTTTTTCATTTGATAGTCAATGTATATATGAAAATTTTATAAGGTACCATTCATAAAATTCATAATTTACATTTATGTTAAATAGCTAGATGTTATCGTACAGCTTTCAGGGGTTGCATTTTCAGCTGTTTTTGAAACTACCTGCTCATTGATCAGAAGACACCATTTAAATTTCACTCCAGTCCTAGAAATAATCATTCAATCACAATACTTTATTGTATGGTGTGACTTTCTCTGACATCTGTTGCTCTGGAACAGAATAGTACCCAGAGTGACAAAGAGGGTGTTTTCTACTATTTTACTCATCCTGAAAAGATGGGCCGGAGAGGCCTACAACACATAAATATGTGAAAATCTTTATATGAAGTTGTTCACCAGAGACTTGTCAATGAGCTCAGCCATATTGGATCTGGCAGTCTTTCTACTGGGACAGTATTTGCCTTGAAGTACTATCTTTTCTCTTTTTCAATGTCAGCCTGAAGGCTCTTAGACAACATATGTTCATTTCATGTCTTAGAGATATTGCTTCTGGTATTGCAAATGCGTTACCACATTGAGCTTTTTTGTAAAACAGATGGTACATATTAAGGTCTCTGTTTCTTGTACAATTTCTGTAACAATGGCACTGCATCCCTCATGTTGACAAAAGTATCATCAACATCATGCAGTGCAGCCCTAGATTATGTCAGGATGGTAAATGAACACTTCAGACAGAAAGATAAATGATGAAGGTGCCGCAAACCACTTAGAGAATTCAAACTGAAATTATTCTCTTAAAACTTTAGTTAGGATATACCCAGTTCTTTTCCTCTTTTGACTCTCTGTCAAATGGCTTTTCAAGTAAAACAATAGCATATCCACAGGATAGTTAACTTGCAGAAATGAGGTTATGAAGTAGACTTCCCCAGCCGCAGTCAATCCAATATATGTCAGCGTAAGTGATATCTTAACATAAACTCCCGTTGCATGATTTTTAGGAAAAGCCTCTAGCTCTAACTAGAATCAATCTAAAAAGCCAGGCTAGCATTAGGGTTAAAAATCAGATTGGGATTTACCTAAATAAGCTTATGGCATTAGTCAAGATCCATAGAATATTAATTTTGAATATTCTATAATGTTCACTAAAGGGAATAATTGTTGAAAGCAATGCTCAGAGTCAGCAAATCTATGAATTTGGACATTTATGTTCCTATCCGTCACATGCCTTTGTCTATAAAAGTCACTTCTAATCACTGCCTGAAAGTTGGATACCGATACTCAGAATGCTTCTGATTTTTTCTTAAGGGACAGAAGGCTAAAATTTCTAGTTTTGTCATCTACACATGGCAATTATGATAGAAAACAAATTCCCATAGTAAATATCTGGAAAGACTTGTAGTTAGGGTGAGTGGCAAGTGAGCCAGACATTTAAGACAGGTGGATGTCTGCACACATCTCCATCTGCCTAGGAAACTATAAATATATACAAGGAGATGCAAGGAATACAGTGGACATTAACAGGCAAGAGAGGCATTTGAGGACTGGATGAGCATTGAATTTATTCTTTAACTCACACAGAGAAGGTGGAAGATTATGTACTTGGAACATTTTAAAACAACCTCTACCAATATCGTGGATTGCCTCATAAGTGATGCAATCACAAGAGAAACCAGAATAAAAAATTAAAAGAATTGAACAGAAATATCAGCAATCACAAAATAAACAGGAGAAAGATTGTCTGAAGTCTACTCAAATTACAAAAACTAAAAATTAAAAAAAAAACAAGATCCAATCAACAAAATGATACTCAAAAAAATAAATTAAAAATTGGGAGCTACTAAAACATATCATCTAAAATGTTTAGATTTCAACCAAAATTTAGGAGGAATTTGAAGAAATAGCAATTTGTTATCCATACACATTTTACTAGAAACTATTTCTAATTGATCTTAGATATATTTTAGCTTTAACTTTATTAACTTTAAGTAATTTTTATTTTGCAATGACAATCATTATTTATTCATTTATTTATTTATTTGAGAGAGAGACATCAATGTGAGAGAGACACATCAATTGGTTGCCTCCCGCACATGCCCCAACCAGGTCCAGGGATTGAGCCTGCAAAGGAGATACATGCCCCTGAGGGGGAAGCAAACCCATGATCCCATGATCTTAGCACTGAGCAAAACTGGCCAGGGCTGACTTTCATTCTTTTGCTTATTTATTCATTTATTACATGGCTGCTATACACTAATCATTTAGGAAAAAAGAACACCCTCTGGACCTTGCAAACTTTAAATATTACTCTATGTTTTTGTGTGTTCATATGCTTTTGTGAAATTACTGGTATTTTTTATCGTTAGAGTATTACAGATGTCCTCCTTCCCCCTTCCCCCTACAAAAGGCTCCTGCCCTACCCCAAGCCTTCACCTCCACGGGTTCTGCATATAAATTTTTTGGTTAATCTCTCCTGCCCCACCCATTTCCCTTGAGACCTTCCAGTCTGTTCCAGGCTTCCATGTCTCTGGACCTATTTTGTTCATCAGTTTATTTTGTTTATTAGATTCCACATATCAGTAAAATCATGTGATATTTGTCATTCTCTAACTGGCTTATTTTGCTTAGCATAATAGTCTCCAGGTCCATCCACGATGTCCAAAAGGTAAGAGATCCTTCTATTTTTACAGTCATGTAGTATCCCATTGTGCAAATGTACCACTGTGGGGTTTTTTTAGCCATTCATCTACTGATGGACACGGGCTGTTTCCAGGCCTCCGCTGTTGTAAATAATGCAGCTATGAACATAGGGTTGCATGTATTCTTTCTGATTGATGTTTTGGGATTCTTAGGATACATTCCCAGAAGTGGGATTGTTGGGTCAAATAGAAGTTCCACTTTTAAGTTTTTGATGAAAGTCCATACTATTTTCCACAGTGGCTGCACCAGTCTGCATTCCCACCAGCAGTGCACTGGGATTTCCTTTTCTCCACATCCACGCCAGCACTTGTTTGTTGATGTATCGATGGTAGTTATTCTGGCTGATGTGAGGTGATACCTCATTGTCATTTTAATTCGCATCTCTCTGAGGATTTGTGATACTGAGCATTTTTTCATATGTCTGTTGACCATTTGTATGTCCTCTTTGGAGAACTGTCAATTCAGGTCCTCTGCCCATTTTTTAATTGGAATGTTTGTTTTCCTCTTTTTGAGTTGTATGGTTGTTTATCTATGTTGGAGATTAACCTCTTATCACATCTCATTGACATCACAACCATACAGTTGGTTCCCTTTGCATTTTGATGATGGTTTCTATTGCTATACCGAAGATTTTTAGATTGATGCAGTCCCATTTGCTTTTTCTGTTTGTTTGTTTGTTTGCTTGTTTTTAAATATATTTTATTGATTTTTTACAGAGAGGAAGGGAGAGGGGGATAGAGAGCTAGAAACATCGATGAGAGAGAAACACCGATCAGCTGCCTCC
>NW_005369934.1:2182839-2192187 GCF_000412655.1 Myotis brandtii | reverse complement strand
TTCACATATGTACACCTTAAGAGATATCAAGTAGGCGTAACATGTTCTCAAAAAATTAGGGTTGGCACGCAGAAGAATTTTGAGTCAGAGATTTTGCTGGTTTTGGCACGCACTCACAAAAAGGTTGCCCACCCCTGCCCTAGGAGATGTATGGGCAGGGCTTATAGGAATAGATCAAGACTGCCCCCTCTGCTTGGAGAGGTGCTTTCCTTGGGAGGGGAGAGAGCTGCTCTCTTCCTTCTATCCCTGCGGTTCACTGCCAGAGGCCCAAATGTAGGGGCTTCCAGAGGGTCACTCCAAATGTCCCAATTCTCAGTTGTGCCTCCTGCCCAAAGCAGATATGAGTTTTATAGGATGGGACTAGCAGGATTGGGAAATGCAAATCCAACTGCCATTGGAAAGGGGTGGCGCAGGCTCTCAGAAGGTGAGCAAGCTGCCCACCTTCTAGCTCAGTGGCCCCCTGCTAGAGCTCCTGAGAGAGGCTTTGAGGGCGGTGCTCCAAATGTCCCAGTTCTGAGTTGCACTTCCTCCTATGTGATCGCACTTGGCATGTAGTGCCAGCAGATTTGAGGAACACACCCCTTTGTTGGGGGTGATGCAGGCTCTCGGCCCTCTGGATGGGAGCTAGCTGCTTGCCTTCTAGCTCAGCACCCACCGCCCTCACCGCCCCCCCCCGCAACAGATATCCTGAAAGGGAGGCTTGAAAGTGCCTGCCTCCCCCTAGCTCTGCAGCTGCCTGCTACCTGAGACCCTGAAAAGGGTGCCTTCCGTTGGGGATGGTGCCTGCCTAACCTGTGGGAGAGGGGGAAGTTTGGCTCTTATGTCCAAGCCACTCAGTTCGATGTTTGTCCAAGAGTTTGTCCAAAGTTTCTCCAGAAAAAATCATCACACCTCAGGTCCTTTTGGGGGTACAGCCAACAGTCCTTTATGCTGGACTTGAGCTTGGCAGGATGGCATTGCCAGTATTTGGAGGAAAGGGTTAGTGCACTTTCTCCAGTCAGTGCTGTAAAAATAGAAGCGCTAGCATGTCAAACTCGCGGCCTGTGGGCCGCACACCTCGGGACCTCAGAAGCCTACATTCCAGACCCCCAGAGCTGTGCCACCCAGACCTGTTTATAGATTCTGTCTGCTCTGTGTCTCCTCTCTTCCAGAGCCCCAGTTAAGTCCCCAAGAAAGAGCAAGTCCCTGTGCATTAGCCTTTAAGGATGTCACCTTGGATTCAAGCAGGCTCCCACCTCTTTCCAGTGGACCAAGTGCCTGCTTATTTTTGCTGCCAAAATGCTATGCAGGCTCTTCCTGCCAGTCCATCTGTTCTTGGTTGGAGCTCTTAGCATAGGATTGAGACCCTACTTTCCTTCATGATGGACTTTTGCAGTCACAATATTTCTCAGACTACATAGTCACTGTTACTGTGTGTAGGAACAAGCCATTTCCATGTCACTGCTATTCTTACCAGTCTCTGTGTAGCTTCTTTTTTTTTTTTCCAATTCTTGGATATAATACTCCTGTTCGAGTGTCTTTCTGTTGTTAATTCGCGTTGATTGCTCTAAATTTTAGCTGCAACTCCAGTTTGATGCTGAGAGGAATATGTGTTGCTTTCCTCTATTCCACCACCATCTTGGAACTCTGACCTTAAATTTTGGATTTAGCAAACAAAAATTTCAAGGAGGCTAAGTGTATGTGGGACTTACTACAGGTGAATGATTATTTAATTCTTATGCTATTTATAAGTGGGTTGTGTAATCAATTTAGTTCTTATTTACTTGGAGATTTTTCTTTGTATTATTTTATTCCTTTTATATTTATCATGGCTAAATTTATGGTCTAGCATAAGGTGATAAAAATGTTTTTAAATTGTTGTTGTGATATCATAAAACTGCATATGTTTATTTCAAATTTTTGAAACCACATTTAAAGTGAGTAAACTTTATGATATGTAAATTATACTCCAAGAAAGTTGTTAAAAAAGATACAAATAGACCACCAACTGAGGACTAGCTGAAGAGGAGACTTTAACAAGGAAGTGCAAAAAACACCTAGAGATTGGTAGGAAGAGTGGGGTTGCAAGAGGGGCTGGCCCTGCTTCCTAGGGCAGCAGGCAAAGAGTAAGGAGAAATCTCTTGACTGCAGAAGAAGGGCAGGTTTCTCTGAGAGGACTAAGGCCCAGATCCCAGGCTGGGCTCCCCAGCCCTGATCACCAGATCCAAGATGGCCCACAAAACATCCAGCTGTGAAAGTGGCATCTGGCCACTGGAGAGAGCAGAAAGGGTCAGAGACAAAATCACTTTTTTTTTTTTAACAGTAACCCAGAGGACAATATTTTTGTTAGTAGTCACTCATTCACCTGAGGCTTGGGTGGAGGGAGGGTGGTGCAAACTGGCATTGCCTGAGGAGAGGCTCAGGGGGGAAGCATTGGGCTGAGACATGGGACAGCAGCAGCTGGGAGAAATGTGATTGGTCTTCAACACCCCATACTACAGTGGCCATTTTTCCTGAGAGGCACCAGCCTCTTCAGGCAACCAAAGCTTGGAAGGATGCAAATACCCCACCCTCAGGGATACTGCTTGCCCCACCCTTCGAAATTCCACTGGCCCCACCCTGCATCTAGACCACTGCTGAGGAGACAGCAGCAGAGGCCATGCCTGCGGGTTTGAAGGGTACTATGGGGAATCAGTGACTGGCCTTGGGGTGGGCCATCTCCCCCACTGTCCGGGGAATCTGACTGGTGTTTTGCCCTCACTGGAGAGCTGATATAATCTCCCAGCTTCCAGCAGATCCCACTGGACTGCATACAGGGGGCGCTGAGAAGGACAGGGAAATATTCTGAGACAGTCTCATGATTGGCTCTGGGAGGGGGAACATATCCACCATCTTCCCTGAAATCTGAATGGCAACTCCCCTCTTGGAAGACCCAGAGATCTCACACTCCTGATTTAGCCAAAAACCCTTTCAGAAACACCTTTTTCAATGACTAAGACTGACAGCTGGGCAGCAGGCAGAGGCAGAGCCTGAGGAGCCTGGGGACATTTGCTGACAAATCCCTGGGCTCTGTTCTGTTCACAAGCCAGCCCCAAAGGGCAACTTGATCCTGAACAACAGCTCACATGACATGGTCAGTGTTGAGCCTTGCATTTAGCCAGCCTGAGAGGACATCCCAGCCACAAATGGGACAACAACAATCAAAACCTAATTATAAAAGGGGAGCCCAAATAACCCACACAAGGGACATTCATAGAGTAACCAGCTCAGGAGATCAAGAGACTGTACCACTGGGTTCCACAGAACACTTACTACATAAGGCCACCCTCGGAGACTGGCAGGCCTGGTAGTTAGATCTAATACATAGAAACAAATACAAGGGGAAGGCAAAAATGGGATGAAAAAGAAACAGCCTCTAAATGAAATAAAAGGAGAAACTCCAAAAAAGAGGTAAAAAAAAAAATAAGGCAGGCAATTTATCAGATACAGAGCTCAAAGTAATGGTTAAAATGAAGCCTAAGTAACTTAGTGAGAATTACAAAGAAGTTAGTACAAATGGCAACAGCATGTAAAGGAAATAGAAACAATGAACAAGAACCAATTGGAAAAGAAGTATACCACATTGAATATCAAAAATACATTGGAAGGAATCAAAAATAGACAGAATGAGGTAGAGGACTGAGTCAGTGATTTTGAATACAGGTAGAAAAAAACAACCACTTAAAGCAGAAAAAAAGAAAAATGAATAAAAATTGGGCATATCATTTAAGGAAACCTTGGATAACATGAAATTTAACAACATCTGCATCAAAGGGGTTAAGAAAGAGAAGAAGTGAGCAAGGAATAGAGAACCTACTTAAAGAAATAATGACAGCAAAAAAAAATTCCTAACCTGATGAAAAAAAATTTCACACAATTTCAGGAAGCCCAGAGAGTCGAAATCAGGATAAACACAAAGAGACCTACTCCAAAACATATCATTACAATGACAAATGTTAAAGACAAAGAAAAAAATTACAAAGGCAGCAAGAATGGCCCCTGTGAGGCTGAGACAGCCCCTGTGAGGTTTAGACGGCCCATGTGAGGCTGAAACGGCCCCGGTGAGGTTGAGACGGTGAGGTCGGGATGGCCCCGGTGAGGTTGAATCGGTCCCAGTGAGGTCGAGACGGCCCTGGTGAGGTCGAGACGGCTTTTGTGAGGTCGGGATGGCCCCGGTGAGGTTGAATCGGTCCCAGTGAGGTCGAGACGGCCCTGGTGAGGTCGAGACGGCTTTTGTGAGGTCGGGATGGCCCCGGTGAGGTTGAATCGGTCCCGGTGAGGTCGAGACGGCCCCGGTGAGGTTGAATCAGCCCCGGTGAGGTTGAGATGGCCCCAGTGGGGTTGCAACAGCCCCAGTGGGGTTGCAACGGCCCCAGTGAGGTTGCAATGGCCCCGGTGAGGTTGAAACAGCTCATGTGAGGTTGAGAAGGCCCATGTGAGGCTGAGACGGCCCCAGTGAGGCTGGGATGGCCCCGGTGAGGTTGAGACGGCCCCGGTGAGGTTGAATCAGCCCCGGTGAGGCTGAGATGGCCCCAGTGTTGTTGAATCGGCCGCAGTGAGCTGGTGAGGTTGAGACAGCCCCGGTGAGGTTGAATCAGCCCCGGTGAGGTCAAGACAGCACTGGTGAAGTCGAGACAGCACCAGTGATGTCGAGACGGCCCCGGTGAGGTTGAGACGGCCCCAGTGAGGTTGAGATGGCCCCGGTGAGGTTGAGAAAGCCCCAATGAGGTTGAGACAGCCCCAGTGAGCTTGCAACGGCCCCGGTGAGGTTGAAACGGTCCTGGTGAGGTTGAAACGGCCCCTGTGAGGTTGAGGTGGCCCCTGTGAGGCTGGGATGGCCCCTGTGAGGCTGGGATGGCCCCTGTGAGTCTGAGACAGCCCCTGTGAGGCTGGGACAGCCCCTGTGAGGCTGGGATGGCCCCCATGAGGCTGAAATGGCCCCTGTGAGACTGAGACAGCCCCTGGGAAGCTGAGAAAAATACCACATGAACTCACTCATTTATGGATAATATGGACCATTATAGTCTGATGAACAAAAATGGATACAGAGGCAGAGAAACATTGAGAAGAATGTCAAACTACAGTGGGAACCCTGGGGAGGGTTGGGGGGGGTAGGAGATCAACTGAAGGACTTATATGCATGCATATGAGAATAACTAATGGACACAAGACACTGGGGGTGGGGGAAGCTGGGGGAATGTCAAAAGGGGAGGGGGAAAGGAGACATGTGTAATACTCTTTGTAATACTTTAAGAAATTAAAAAAAGGCAGCAAGAGAGGGATAGAAACGTACTTATAAAAGAGTTCCCATTAGACTACCAGCTGATTTCTCAAAAGAAACACTTCAAGCCAGAATGTATGGGCATGAAGCATTAAAAGTAATAAAATTCAGGGAGCTGAACTCAAAACTACTCTATCCAGCATGGCTATTATTTAAAATTGATGATAAAATAAAGACCATCCTGTTCATAAAAGGCTGAAGGAGTACACTGCCACCTAATCAGCCTTGAAAGAAATGTCAAAGGGAATGTTTTAAGAAGAAGGTATATCCATATCTACCTATCTATATCTATATCTATATCTATATATCTATATCTATAATCTGTATCATCTCTTTATCTCTATCTCATCTATAGCTATATAGTAACATAGGTATAAAGAAAAACAAAAGCAATGCATAAGTACATATCAATAATAACTGTAAATATAAATGGATTAAATGTTCTAAGCAAAAGACTTGGGTAGCTGAATGGATAAGAAAACATGACCCATATATATGTTTCCTATAAGACACTCATCTCAGAACAAAAATTCACAAAGCTAGGGTAGCAATACTCATTTCTGACAAAATAGACTTCAAAACAAAGACCATTAAGGAGACAAAGAAGGTCATTACATCATATTAAAAGTATCTATTCAGCAAGAAGATACAACCCTTGAAAATATATGCACCCAAAATAGGAGCACTTAAATATATTAAACATATTCTTGGAAGACTTTAAGGAAATATTTATAGCAATACAGTCATTGTAGGGGATTTTAACATCCCCATGGACATCACTGGATAGATCTTATAGAGAAAAAATTCCCATGGAAATAATGACCTTAAATGACACACTAGAGCAGATGGATGTAACTGATATTTACAGAAGATTTCATGCAGAAGTAGCAGAATATACATTTTTCTCAAAGTACACATGGATGATTCTCAAAGATAGACCACATATTATGATACAAAATAAGTCTTAACAAATTCAAGAAGACTAAAATCATATCAAGCATCTTCATGAATTACAATGTCATGAAACTAGAAATCAACTATATTAAAAACTCAAAAACATTCAAATACGTGGAGGCTAAATAGCATGTTATGAAACAATGAATGGGTTACCAATAAGATCAAGGAAGAAATAAAAAACTTCCTGGAAACAAACAAAAATGAATACATAACAACCCCAAATCTATGGGACATTGTGAAAGTTCTGAGCGGGAAATTCATAACTTTGCAATCCTTTCACAACAAACAAGAAAAAAGCCCAAATAAATAATCTAACCATACTACCCAAAGACTTACTAGAAAGAGAACAAAAAGAAAAGCCAAAATGAATATAAGGAAAGAGATAATAAAAATCAGAGTGGAAATGAACAACATAGAGACAAAAAATAATAAAGAAGATAAATAAAACCACATCCTGGATCTTTGAAAATATAAAAGTGATTAATGAACTTCTATTCAGACTCATCAAGAAACAAAGAGAGAGGAAACAAATAAATAAAATCAGAAATAAAAGAGGTGAAGTAACAACTACCATCTCAGAAATACAAAGAATTGTAATAAAATACTTTGAAAAATTATATGCCAACAAGTTGGACAAATTAGGCAAAATGGACAAATTACTAGAAACATACAATCTTTTAAAACTCATTCAGAAAGAACCAGAAAACCTGAATAGGCTGATAACAACTAATGAAATTGAAGCAGTAATATAAATAAATAAATAAATACATACATACATAAATACTCCCAGCAAACAAAACTACTGACTGGTTGACTTCACAGGTACATTTTACCACACATTCAAAAAAGAACTAATACCTATCCTCCTCAAACTTTGAAAAGAAAATTCAAGAGGGGGAAAGTCTCCCAAGCTCTTTTTATGAGGCCAGCATTACCCTAATTCCAAACCAAATAAAAATGCTACAAAGAAAGAAAAGTACAGGCCAATATCCCTGACGAACATAGATGTTAAAATCCTCAATAATATATTAGCGAATTGGATCCAGCAATACATTAAAAAGATCATCAACATGACCAAGTTGGATTTATTACGGGGATGCAAGTTTGTTTCAATTTTGGCAAATTAATAAATGTGATAAACCACAGAAAAAAATGAATAAGAAATATCACATGATCCTATCAATAGGCTCAGAAGAAGCATTAGGAAAAACTAGCACCCATTTATGATAAAAACTCTCAGGGAAGTGGGTAGAGAAGAATCATACTCCAACATAATAAAGGCCATATGTGAACAAAATATACCAACATCATACCCAACGGGCAAAAATTAAAATTGTTCCCCATAAGATCAGGAACAAGTCAATAATGTCCACTTTCACCACTCTTATTCAACATGGTACTGGAAGTCCTAGCAATAGTGATCATAGAAGATGAAGAATAAAAGACATCCAAATTGGAAAGGAGGAAATAAATTGTCATTATTTGCAGATGCTGTGATACTGTACATAGAAAATTCCAAAGACCCCACCACAAAACTGCTAGATTTAATAAATAAATTTGGAAAAACATCAGGATACAAAATTAACATCAATTTTAAAAACTAATAAACAAGAAACTAAAAAGAACAATAAACTTTAAAAAAAGCCATTTACTATTGCAACAACAACAAAAAGATATCTGGGAATAAATTTAACCAAGGAGCTTAAAAAAAATGTCTGTACTTGGCAAACTATAGGACATTAGAAAAGGAAGTAGAGGAAGATACAAACAAGTGGAAACATATACAGGTGTTCTTGGATTGGAAGAATTAACATCATTAAAATGTCCAGACTATCCTAATCAAGCTACAGATTTAATGCAATCCCAATTAAAACACCAAGAGTATATTTCCTAAATCTAGAGCAAATATTCCAAAAACTTACAGTATATGGAACCAAAAAATACCCAGAAGAGCCACAGCAGTCTTGAGAAAGAGGAGCAAAGTTGGAGGACTCACAATATTGGATATCAAACTATACTATAAAGTCACTGTAATTAATACAGCCTGTTACTGGAACAAGAACAGGCAAAGAGATCAATGGAATAGGACAGAGACCTCAGAACTCTACCAACACCATTATTGTCAATTAATATTTGACAAAGGAGGTAAGAGCATACAGTGGAGTAAAGGAATTTTCCTCAATAAATGGTGCTGGGAAAATTGGACAGATACATGCAAAAAAGTGAAACTAGACCACCAAATTACACCATACACAAAAATAAACTCAAACTGAATAAAAGACTTTAATGTAAGCCATAAAACCATAAAAATCCTAGAAGAAAACATAGGCATTAAATCTCAGATCTCTCACAAATATTTTTTGCTGATACATCTCCTAGCACAGTAGTCGACAAACTGCGGCCCCTTGAGTGTGGCTCTTCCACAAAATATGTACAGTGCGATTGAAACTTCATGGCCACACTCAAGGGGCCAAAGAGCTGCATGTGGCTCGCGAGCCAGTGTGCCGACCACTGTCCTAGCGCAAGAGAAACAAAGGAAAAAATAAACAAATGGGACTACATCAAAATAAAGAGTTTCTGCACAGCAAAATAAACCATCAACAAAAAGTAAAGGGAACCTACTGAGAACATAGTCATCAATGACCCATTTGATAAGCGATTAATTTCCAAAATATACAAAGAACTCATACAACTCAACACCAGGAAGAAAAAATATCCAATTTAAAAGTGGGAAAATGACCTGAGTAGTCACTTATCCAAAGGGGACACATAGATGCCCAATAGAAATATGAGAAAAATGCTCACTAATCATCAGAGAGATGCAAATTAAAATGACAATGAGATATAACTTCACATCTGCCAGAGTGGTAATCAATAAACAACGAATGCTAGTGAGGATGTGGAAAAAGGGAATCCTAGTACACTGGTGGGAATGCAGACTGGTGCAGCCACTGTGGAAAACAGTTTTGGATGTTCATCAAGCAATTAAAATGGAACTGCCTTTTGCCCCCCAACCCCACTGTTGGAAACATATCTTAAAAATCCTGAAGCACCAGTCATAAAGAATATATATACCCCTATATTCATAGTAG
>NW_005369934.1:2170102-2182116 GCF_000412655.1 Myotis brandtii | reverse complement strand
TTTCCTCAATAAATGGTGCTGGGAAAATTGGACAGATACATGCAAAAAAGTGAAACTAGACCACCAAATTACACCATACACAAGAATAAACTCAAACTGAATAAAAGACTTTAATGTAAGCCATAAAACCATAAAAATCCTAGAAGAAAACATAGGCATTCAATCTCAGACCTCTCACAAATATTTTTTGCTGATACATCTCCTAGCACAGTAGTCGACAAACTGCGGCCCCTTGAGTGTGGCTCTTCCACAAAATACTACGTATGGGCGCACACGTACAGTGCGATTGAAACTTCGTGGCCACACTCAAGGGGCCAAAGAGCCGCATGTGGCTCGCGAGCCGCAGTTTGCCACCCACTGTCCTAGCGCAAGAGAAACAAAGGAGAAAATAAACAAATGGGACTACATCAAAATAAAGAGTTTCTGCACAGAAAAATAAACCATCAACAAAAAGTAAAGGGAACCTACTGAGAACATAGTCATCAATGACCCATTTGATAAGCGATTAATTTCCAAAATATACAAAGAACTCATACAACTCAACACCAGGAAGAAAAAATATCCAATTTAAAAGTGGGAAAATGACCTGAGTAGTCACTTATCCAAAGGGGACACATAGATGCCCAATAGAAATATGAGAAAAATGCTCACTAATCATCAGAGAGATGCAAATTAAAATGACAATGAGATATAACTTCACATCTGCCAGAGTGGTAATCAATAAACAACGAATGCTAGTGAGGATGTGGAAAAAGGGAATCCTAGTACACTGGTGGGAATGCAGACTGGTGCAGCCACTGTGGAAAACAGTTTTGGATGTTCATCAAGCAATTAAAATGGAACTGCCTTTTGCCCCCCAACCCCACTGTTGGAAACATATCTTAAAAATCCTGAAGCACCAGTCATAAAGAATATATATACCCCTATATTCATAGTAGCATTATTCATCGTAGCTAAGATCTGGAAACAGCCCAAGGGCTCATCAGCAGATAAGTGGTAAAAAGCAGTGGTACATTTACACAATGGAATACTATCTATACATAGAAAAGCCTAAGCAACTGTTATGACTGGTAAACCAAATCACTGGTCGACTGGTATCTATGACATGCACTGACCACCAGGGGGCAGACGCTCAATGCAGGAGCTTCCCCCTGGTGGTCAGTGCAGTCCCACAGCCAACCTCTCATGGCTGGCCAACCTCCTGCGGTTCCTTCCCCCAGCCTGCTGGCCCTTATTGGGACTGGGCGAGATGGCCCCAATTGCCAGCCAGGCCGAGGGACCCCACCCATGAACGAATCCGTGCATCGGGCCTCTAGTGCATCTATAAAAGAGAAGAATATCTTACCCTTTGGGACAGTATGGATGGACCTGGAGACTATTATATTAAATTAAATAAGCCACTTAGAGAAATACAAATATCACATGATCTCATTTATACAATGGAACCTCAGTTCTGGAACTTAATTCATCCCAAAAGACTAATTGAAAACTGAATCATTTTTCCCATCCTATCTAATAAAAGACAAATAGGGTAATAAACTGTACCTCCCATACGCTTCCCATTGGCTAATCAGGGCGATATGCAAATTAACTTCCAAACAAGATGGTGACCGGCAGCCACGCAGTTAAAGCGAACAGGATTGCTTGCTCCTCCAGTGATGGAGGAAGCCAAGGTTCCCCGCCTGCTGCGGCCCGGCTCTGAGCCTGAAAGCAACAGCTCCGAAAGCAACTATGTTTCAATTATAGAAGCTAAACAAACCCCAGATACCTGTTTTCAGCCAGCCGAGGTCTCAGAGCTGGAACTGCAACAGTGTTTCAATTATAAAAGCAAAAACAAACCCCAGATACCTGCTTTCAGCAGCCAAGGCCTCAAGCTGGAGCCGGGCCTCAGAGCTGGAGCCGGCTCTCAGCTCCAGTGACAGCCATAGAAGGTAAATAAATCCCAGAATAAATAAAAAAAGAAAAAAAGGAGAGGTTGGGAGTTTTAGTCGCCCACCAGCCTGAAAACGGCCCTCAGCCCCTCACCCAGACTGGCCAGGCACCCCAGTGGGGACCCCCACCCCAAAGGGGGTGTGACCAGCTGCAAGCAGCCATCATCCCCTCATCCAGGCTGGCCAGGCACCCAAGCAGGACCCCCACCCTGATCCGGGACACCCTTCAGGGCAAACCAGCCGGCCCCCACCCGTGCACCAGGCCTCTATTCTATATAGTAAAAGGGTAATATGCAAACTGACCCTAACAGCAGCGTAACTGGGAATGACTGGTCATTATGACACACACTGACCACCAGGGGGCAGACGCTCAATGCAGGAGCTGCCCTCTGGTGGTCAGGGCGCTCTCACATGGGGAACTCTGCTCAGCCACAAGCCAGGATGACGGCTGCTAGTACAGCGGTGGTGGTGGGAGCTTCTCCTGCCTCCTCGGGTCCCAGACTGTGAGAGGGCACAGGCCAGGCTGAGGGACACCCCCCGAGTGCACAAATTTTTGTGCACTGGGCCTCTAGTTAGAAATAATGTAAATTGAATTAAACTGTTCCAGATCCCCAAATGATTCCCCTTTTTAATCTTTCTTGTACTAATAAACAGTACATATCTAATCTACTGTTTAATGTACAAATAAACATTTTAAAAACAAAAATAACTTGAAATGGAAATGAAAAATTAACAAATAGAAAATGAAATATAGAGTAAAATATGTAAATTTAATAATAAACAGCAACAAAAGTAAAAAAGAAAATGAAAATATTCACAGCACAATTTCCTGAGATGTTAAAACATGAGATTTAGCAGTAAACTGATACTCAAGCATTTTCTCCTTTGTCTGTTCTGAGTGACATGTGACTGATCATACAGGTATCAGTGTGAAAGGGTTGTTGGGATGAGAAGCAAATTGTTCAAGATGGGAAACTTTGGAGAATGGAGGTTTGACTACAAGAGGAATCCAATGAACAAGATAAACTGATGAACAAACTAGGTTCAGAGGAATGGATACGAGGAATCGAATAACAGATCTCAATGAGGAAGTGGGTGGAGGGGACAGAAAGAGATTAACCAAAGATCATATATGCATAATCCATGGACATGACAATAGTGTGGAGAAGGCCTGAGGTGAGGTGGGGGTTGGGTAGAGGAGGGCAAAAGGGAGAAAATGAGGGACATCTGTAATACTGACAATAATAAAAAAGGATACAAAATGGATAACAATTTTCAAGAGAAAGTCATAGTTATGCAATACAGGAAAAGAAGATGCAATATATGTGCAATAATATTCATTAAAAAATTAAAGCAATGGAATAGAATTATTACTTAAATAACTCAAGGACTCTTTTTAGAATTAAACAAATATATACATATATATTGAAATCACGTCCTGAAAGGGCACAGTGTATTCCAAGGAGAATTCACCTCAAACAACTAATACCAAGACATGTTTTGCAAATGTAACTGCTTGAAATAAGATTAACAATATAGACAGTCTATTAGCTCACTTAAACAAAGGCAAAAGGGAGAAAATACAAAATTTAAAAAAGACAATTGGAAACTATCAGAAGATTTTTTCAAATTGTAAGATAAATAATATTTGTGTATCCTTTTACAAATACAACTTAAAACCTACGTGAGATGAATTTTTTTAAAGAAATACATTACTTACCAAATTGACATCAGTAGAGACAGAAAATCTAAACTGACCAATCACCATAGAAAAAAAAATAGAGAAAATATAATAATGTTTACCCCACTCCCTACACCTGATACACACAATAAATTACCAGGCCTAATTTTTCCACTATGTATTCTACCAAACATTTATCTATCAGACACTATTCATACTACTTAAACTATTCCACAGCATTAAAAAAGAAACTTCTGATTTAAACTTTCCCTATTAAACATAGCCATGTTATTTAGATAGGACTATATTTCACTCTTTTTAAATTTATTGAGGTATAATTTTCATACCATAAAATCCACATTCATTTTAAACTAGAGGCCCAGTGCGTGAATTCATGCACCAGTGAGGTCCTTAGGCCTGGCCTGTGGTATCGGGCCAAAACCAGTTCCCTGACATCCCCTGAGGGGTCCCAGATTGCAGGAGGGTGCAGGCTAGGCAGAGGGACCTAACCAGTCCCAGATTGCAAGAGGGTGCAGGCCAGGCAGAGGGATCTAACCAGTGCACAATTGGGGCCAGGAAGGGACACCAGAGGTTGGCCAGCCAGGGAGGGACCTCAGGTGGACTCCAGGGCGTGTCTGGCCCATCTCACTCAGTCCTGATTAGCCGGACCCCAGAAACAAGCTAACCTACCAGTCGGAGCGTCTGCCCCCTGGGGGTCTGTGCACATCATAGTGAGCGGTTGAGCAGCTTTAGCATATCATTAGCATATTATGCTTTGATTGGTTGAATGGACAACCGGACAACTGGACATTTAGCACATTAGGCCTTTATTATATAGGATGTACAGATTACCAATTTGTAATAAATTGCCAAGTTGTGCTATTATCACCACAATCTACTTTTAGGACATTTTCATCAGTCCTATAAGATCTTCCTGCCCATTTGTTGCTAAATTTAATTATCACCTTAGCTTTAAGCTAATTTATTTTCTGGTTCTAGAAATTTGACTTTATCAAACACTTTATATAAATTAATTCATAAACTATATTGTCTTTTGTGTCTGCTTCTTATTATTTAGTATATTGTTTTTCAGGTTCATCCACATTATAGAATATGCCAGTTTTTCTTTCCATTTTTCAATTTAATTTTGAAAGAAAGTATAATAGTAACTGTAAAATATGATAAAAATAAACCAAAAAATAAAACTGCAGATTGACCTCATCTTTAAATATCAAAATAAAAATTTTTAAATTTTTATCAGGGAGTGTTAAAAAATAAAAATAGTAGCAAATAGTATCCCACCATCTTATTAATAGCATGAATGATTAAAATACATGTGATTATGTTCCTGAATACACAAAAGCATTTGAAAAAAAATTTAACAGCATTTATTTAAAGCACTCAACAAAATAGAAATCGATGAATATTTTTAATATGATAAAATATATTTGCTTCCACCTAAAAGCCAGTCACTTCTTGTGGATATACCGGAGACTTTCCAACTAAAACCAGAAATAAGACAAGGATACCTACTATATTTATTTAATCATATTTGGGAGGATATTAGCCAAACCACCAAAAAACCATACAGATTGGCATTGGGGTGTCTTTTCAGATGACATGATTACATATCTGTAAAACTGAAAATAATCAATAGAAAAACCATTGAAAAATAAGAACATTTAATACATTTAATTCATTTCAGGTGCATTAGTTTCTATTTCTATTGTAACAAATCATCAAAACATAATGTCTTAGTAAAACAAAAATATATTATCTTATGGTTCTGGGTCTCACTAGGTTAAAATCAGGGTGTTGGCCTAGTACATACCTTCTAGAGACTCTAGGAAGATCTGTTCCTTTGCCCTTTCCCACTTGTATAACTCACCCTCATTCCTTTTCTTGTGGCCCCTTCCATCTTCAAAGCTGGAAACAATAACTGAAGTCTTTCCTACATCCTACCACTCTAATAATGATGCTCCTGCTTCCCACTCCCATTCCGCCCACACTCATGTAATTACACTGGCTCCACTTGTGTAACTAGGATAATCTCCTGAAGTTTAGGTCAGCTTATGGTGAACTAAAGTCTATCTGCAACCTCCATTCTTCTTTCTAATTATCCTAACATATTCATAAATTCCAAGGATTCTAATGCAGGCACCCTTTGGGGGGAAGAGGGGGAAATTAGTTGCTCATGCAGATTATAAAATTAACATATAAGATCAAACATATTCATATATAAAAGCAAAGAGGGAGAAAAAATAAAAAAAATCAGTTTGAGGAATAGAAAGAGGAAGGGGAGAAGGAGAAAATAATGAAATAAAAGTCTCAATTTATCCTAAAAAAGAAAAACAAAGAGGGAGAAAAAATAAAAAAAATCAGTTTGAGGAGTAGAAAGAGGAAGGGGAGAAGGAGAAAATAATGAAATAAAAGTCTCAATTTATCCTAACAAAAAGAAAAAATGCATATATATATATATATATATTTAATAAGAAATGTATAAAACATGTATGAGGAAACTAGAAATAATCATAAAAACACAAAGCAGACTTAACACATGGACATTTTAAATGTATTCAAAGAATATTTAACATAAAAGTAGCAGCTCATCTTAAGTTAATTTATATATTTAATATAGCTCCAATAAAACCACCCCCCCCCCCAAAAAAAAAGGACAGCCTGAGACACAGATGACACATATTCCTATAGGCTATCAGTACAATATGGAGAGAGTCAATTAAAATCTTCACAGGAACCCAAGATGGTGGTGAAGTAGGCAGAAGCTAAGCTCACCTTCTCCCAGACCAAACTGGAATTACAACTAAAATATAGAACAATCCCCCTGAATAAACCACAGAAGACTAGCTGAGCAGAAGTCTTACAACCAAGGATTTACAGAAGAAGCTACATGGAGATGGTAGGGAGGGCCGGTAGGTGAAAAGGGCTGGCCCCACACCCACTTTTGGCAGCTGAGAAACTGGAAGGCCATCTCAGCTGCAAGGACCCCCTGAGGAACATAAAGTCTCAACCCCAAGGCAGACTCCCTAGCCCAGAGCGCCAGAGCTGTGAAGAGATGCCCACGTAACATCAGGTTGTGAAAAATCAGTGAGGATTATATCTGCCAGAGAGATGGGAGTCTTCTCCAAACCCAGACACCCCCCTTAAAGGGCCAATGTACAAAATCTCACTTGCACCTAATCACAGTGGGCTCCAGCAGAGGAAACATGGCTCAGAGCAAACTAAAGTGGTTTGGGAAGAGACTGGGTTGTGTGTCCGTGTAGAGAGAGCTGATAGGACAGTCACCAGAGTCCTTGTCCTGAGTGCCTATCCTACACTGTTTACAGACACCATCTTTCCTGGGTCAAGCACATTCCTCCATATGGCATCAGGCTGGGGGAATGCAATAGCCTCACCCTCCTAACTCCCTGTCACCCCACTCTGCCAAACTCATGCCCTACAAATAAGTCAGTTGCTTGGGTACCTGGTGTAGAGGTGCAGGCAGAGTCAGGGAGTGTCAGAGGCTAGTTGCATGGCTCAGAGACTGGGACCTATCCCCCAGTTCCTGTGAGACATATCAGCACAGCCCCCACATGAAAAAGTCTAACAGCTGCACCTTCCCAACTCCCAGTGGCCCTACCTTGCCGAATTAGAGGTCTCAAGGAAATATGGCCAGAAACAGAGACAGACTGAGTGGCATGACTTTGAGGTGGGGGACTTTTTCCCCTCACATCACTGACTGGGACAAAGTGCTCCATTCACATGGGCAAATATTAGGGCCTGGTGAACTCTGCTGGCCTTACCTGACAACTCCCTGAGACCCCACACCACCACAAAGGTCAGCAGGCACCAGGCAGGTGACAGCTAGACTTATTGTCCCCTGGGATCTTGCTGAGTGACCTCAAACCCAGTGCTAGCACCAAGTTTGAATCTATATCACTCTAATGAACACCTATTGTCCCTACCTGGTGACTCACAGATAACCTACCTCATGCACCTAGAGTATCACCAGGGGCTCTTTCAGTGCCTGAGCTTAACAGACAACTGGCAGGCAGAAGGCAGGAGGCGGTGGCTCTCAGGGTACCTTGGGCCTTTTTCTGATCTTCCCCTTGGGCTCAGTGCTGGTGGAAACCATTCTTGGTATACACCTTGGCCCTACCCATGCACAGCCAGGCACAGCAGAGGCAGCCACAAACTGTGGATTGCTTTGTAGCAGCACACAGGTAGCCCAGGTCCAGCCATAAGCAGAATCTCACATTCACTTGTACTGGAGACCCTCTCAAGAGGCCCCCAAATCAATACATCTGGTGGTGAGCTTCAGACTACATCAAAGCAGGGCCCAAAAGTTCTATCAGCTGCACATCCACAGAGAAATCTCAGAAGGCATCAGATATAGCTGAGGCAAATTCAGCTTTGTGTGGTCAGCATCCTCACAGAAGCTCATACAATGGTCACAGTCAATTTTGACAGTAAGCCACCTATGAATTGACACCACACATGGATGGGTCAGCAGCAACCAAGACTCAACTATGCCGGGACTGACCAGCAGACCCTAAGCAATGGATGAATAGATTACTCTGACACACATTTCTGTGAAAAAGAGGCTAAGGGGCTGGTTCGCATTAGGCACCAAAAAACAGCCCCAATTGCCTGCCTCCTTAGGCTTTTATTGTAAAAACAGCTTGAACTAAAATTAATCTCTAGATATAATCAGCAGGGTAAGTATCCTGGAGAAAGCACATGTTTATACAAGGTTGGGTTTGAAGACTAAACATAGAGATTCCAGTAAAACACCCGGGGGGCTCGGATTTGTTTGGAAAAGTCAAGGTAGGGGCTGCCACCTTCAGCAAGTTCCCCCCAGAGGCCCCCAACCTTTCTGAGAATCCTCCTTACAAACTTCTCAACCAAGTCTTGTGCTTCCCCACACAACTATAACAGGAGAACTCACATAACCTATGCAAGGGACATTCCTGGAACACCTTGCTTGGGTGGTAGGAGTCACTTTGCTATTGGAGCTCAACTGGATGCCTAATACATAAGGGTACCCTACCAAGACTGGGGGAATTAGTAAATCGACAGAAACAGATCCAAAGAGGCAGCCAATATGGGGTGACAAAGAAACATGTCTCTCATGAACAAACACTAGAAATCCCCAGAAAAAGAACTAAATGAAATAGAAGCCAGAAATTTACCAGATACCCAGTTCAAAATGGTTATAAAGATGCTCAAGAAACAGGGGAAGAAGAGATAAACTCAAGAGAATTTCAACAAAGAAATAGTAAGTATAAAAATGAAATGAAAACCATAGAAATAAAATAGTTGTAAGTAAAGAATACAATATCTGAAATAAATAATACACTAGAAAAACAATAAACAATAGGATAGATGAAGCAGAGAATGAAATCAGTAATTCAGAAGATGATTAGAGAAGTAAAAATAATTTTTAAATATGATGATATGTAATGGACCTCTGAGACTCCATGAAGTGTAACAACATCTGCATCATAAAAGTACCAGAAAGAGAAGAGAGAGAGAAAGAGATTGATTAGAACCTATTTGCAGAAGTAATGACTAAAAACTTACCTAACCTGGTGTAAAAGGAAGATACACATGTCCAGGAAATGCAGACAGTCCCAAACAAGATGAACAAAAAGGCCCATACTGAGACATCATAATAAAATGGTAAAGATTAAAGACAAATATAGAATCTCTAAAGCAGAAAGAGAAAGAAAATTAGTTACCTACAACAAGGCTTCCATAAGACTGTGAGCTGAGTTGTCAACAAAAACATTTTAGGCCAGAAGGGATTTAAAAAATATTCAACATGATGAAAATCAAGGACCTATAAACAAGGGTACTGTACCCAGCAAGGCTATCTTTTAAAAACTAGAGGCCCGGTGCATAGACTCATTCACCGGTGGGGTCTCTCAGCCTGGCCTGTACCCTCTAGCAATCCGGGACCCCTTGGGGGATGTCAGACTGCCGGTTTCAGCCCGATCCCCACAGGCCAGGCTGAGGGACCCCACTGGTGCACGAATCCGTGCACTGGGCCTCTACTATGCATATAAAATCTTTGGTTAATCTCTTCCTGCCCTCCCCCCTCCCCTCTTTCCTCTGAGATTCATCAGTCTGTTCCATGTTTCCATGCCTGTGCTTGAGAGTCTGCCCCCTGGTGGTCAGTGCACATCATAGCTACCGGTCGAACGGTTGAACTGTAGAATGGTTGCTTAGGCTTTTGTGCGTATATATAGATGAGGAAGAAATAATGAGCTTCCAAGACAAGAAAAATCTAAAAGAGTTCATTACCACCAAATCAATATTACAAAAAATGTTAGGCTTCTTAAATATGAAGAAAGAAAAAAAGAGGAATGTAGTTATAAAAAATAAAAAGCTAATAAATGCATACCTATCAATAATCATTTTAAATGTAAATGACTTAATGCTCCAATTAAAAGATGTAAAGTAGCTGATTAGATAACAAAAGAAGACACTTATATATGCTGTCTACAAGAGACCAACCTCAGAACAAAAGAAACAGACTGAAAGTAAAGGAAAGAAAAAAGGATATTTCATGCATATGAAAAATTAAGAAAAGCTGGGGTAGCAATGCTTATATCAGACAAAATTACTTTAAAACAAAGGCTATGATAAGAGACAAAAAAACCCACACACATTACATAATGATAAAAGAATCAATCCAACAAGAGGATATAACCCTTGTAAACATTTATGCACCCAACATAGGTATACCAAATATATATAAAATAAGTCTCAATGAACAGAAATAGATAAACAGTAATACAGTCATAGTAGGGTATTTTTAAAATTAATTGACACCAATGGAGAGATCTAGACAGAAAATCAACAAGAAAACAACTGCCGTAAATGACACACTTGATCAGATAAAACTAAATTGATATTTTCAGAGCATTTCTCCTCAACACAGAAGAATACAATTTCTTTTCAAGTTCACATGAACATTTTCTAGAATAGACCACATGTTGCAACACAAAACAAGTTTCAATAAGTTAAAGAAGATTGAAATCATATCAAGCATCTTCTCTGACCATAATTGAATGAAACTAGAAATCAATTACAAAATCCAAAAAACACATGGAGACTAAAATTCATGTTACTAAACAATGAATTGATTAATGATGGAATAAATAAAAATATACCTTGAAACAATAAAAAAAATAGAACACAAGAACCCCAACTCTATGGAATGCAATGAAAGCAGTCCTAGGAGCAAAATTCATAGTATTACAGTCTTGCTGCTAGAAAGATGAAAAATCTCAAATAAACAAACTAAACTTACACATACAGAAACTAAAAACAAAACAAATAAAGCCCAAAGTGACTGGAAGGAAATAATAAAGATAAGAGCAGGAATAAAAAATAGAATCCAAAATAAATAATATAAAAGGTCAGTGAAACCAAGAGCTGAGCTGATTCTTTGAAAAAAATAAACAAATTTTATAAACTTTTAACCAGACTCATCAAGAAAAATATATAGAAGAGCCAAATAAGTAAAATCAGAAGTAAGATTAGAAGTAAAAATAGACACCACAGAAATGTCAAAAAAAATTATAAGAAAATATTATGATCAACCATATGCCAATAACATGGACAATCTAAAAGAAATGGATACATTTCTAAAAACATACAATCTTCCAAAACTGAATCAAGAAGAAACAGAAAATTTGAACAGTCCAAATACAGCTTATGAAATATAAATAGTAATTAAAAACCTCCCAACAAATAATATTCCTGAACTGGATGGCTTCACAGGTTAATTTTATCAAACATTTGAAGAAGAACCAATACCTATCATTCTGAAAATATTACAACAAATTCAAGAGGAAGGATGACTCCCAAGTTCATTTTATGAGGCCAACATTATCATAATTCCAAAGCCAAGTAAAGACAATGCAAAAAAATAATTATAGCCTGATATCTCTGATGAATATTGATATAAAAATCCTCAACAAAATATTAGCAAACTGGATCTAGCAATATATTACAAAAGTCATAAACTATGATCAGTTGAGATTTATTCCTGGGATGCATGGTTGGTACAATAGTCACAAATAAATTAATGTGGTACATATCACATAAACAGAATGAAAGATAAAAAAGCATATTATAATGTCAATATCATGTCATATGAATTTATGCAAAAAAGCATTTGAAAAAATCCAGCATGAATTTATGATAAAACTCTCATCAAAGTGAGAATAGAGGGAGCATATCTATCTATATAAAATTCTACTATGCAAATTGATCAAACGGCGAAACGACTGGTTGCTATGATGCACACTGAACACCAGGGATCAGACACTCAATGCAGGAGCTGCCCCGAGTCTGCAGCCCCCAACTGGTAGCGGTGGCATGGGGGGGGGGGG
>NW_005369934.1:2166304-2170018 GCF_000412655.1 Myotis brandtii | reverse complement strand
GCCCGCCAAGCCTAGGGACCCTACCTGTGCATGAATTTCATGCACCGGGTCTCTAGTCTCAACATAAAAGGCCATATATGACAAAAATACAGCTAACACACTCATAAGGGAAAAAGTAAAAGTCTTTTCCATAAGATCAGGGACATGATAGGTATGTCCATTTTCATCACTCTTATTCAACATAGTACTGGAAGACCTGGTCACACCAACCAGCCAAGAAGAAGAAATAAAAGGCTTCCAAATTGGAAAGGAAGTAGTAAAACTTTTATCATTTGCAGATGACATGATACTTATATAAAGAACTCTAAAAACTTCACCAAAAAATTCTTAGAAGGGAAAAATTAATTCAGTCACTGAGGCCAGTGGCTTGGAAATAGGAATCAGTACACTTTTACGAATTGTCTCCTCAGGTGGTTATTCGACTGGGAGACTAGGAGTTCGACCATTCGCTATGATGTGTGCTGACCACCAGGGGGTGGTGCAGAACATGGTGGGCATTGGCAACGCGGCTCTATCAGCTGGTGCTCAGGTGCCAGGCACCTGCAAGGAGCCCACCCCGCACCCATGTGGCCTCTTCCGGGTGAGTCGGGCCACAGCCGCTGGGAGAACAGGGGCTGGTCGGGCTCCCCGTGGTCGGGCTCCTCGCACAGGAGCCGGTCTGCGAGGCCAGTCAGCTTCTGTGTGGCACCGCTGGGCGGCACAGAGGCCCACGTTTTCTGGTTTAAGAGAAAGGACTTCAAGATCACCTTTCTTTAATGCAAATCACCTTTTCGAGTAAATGCCTCTCAGGTTGATAACTCTTTAAATCACCATTATTAATTGATCACAGTAAGGGATATTTTACATGGCTAAAGACAATTGAAATTATAACTTCCTGCAGGACATCTAGAGAATGGTTTCCTTAAGGAGAAAACACAAGACATGTGCTGGCGATTATCTATATATATAAAAGGCTAATATGCAAAGTGTTCCCTCAGGAGTTCAACCGGGAGACCAGGAGTTTGATCGCTCGCTATGATGTACGCTGACCACCAGGGGGAGGCACAGAACAAAGGAAGGCCCCAGCCAGCAGCCAGAAGGCCACAATCAGCCCTGATCACTGGCCAGGCCTAGGGACCCTCCCCATGCATGAATTTCATGCACCGGGCCTCTAGTATTTAGATAAGATATTTGGCTTTGATTATTACCCAATATTTAGTAGAAAGTAAGTAGACTAGAAACCTTCTCTATAGTAGAGAATTATATTTAAAGAATCCTAAGACTGAATAGAACAGATTGTAATTCAAAGTTTAAAGTAATTGCTAGGCCACCAAACTTACCCTAACAACAAGTTGCCCGCTAAAACTGTGCCACCTGCAGAAAGAACTTACTCCCCAATAACCACATTAGGTGAGGCCAAGGAATTCATTGAACAAGCCTCTTGGAGTAAGCTGTAAAGACTGTGACATTGGCCTAGGGACTCCTTCCTTTGCCAGAGTAGGCTTTATTAAACCTCAGAAGGGACATGGGAATCCTTTTCAGTAAAAATTGCAAACCCTAAATAGTAAATCTCCAACTCGATGTATGTAATTCTTGCTTTAATAGCAACATAGGATGGATTACTATTCCTTATAGGAGAAACAATTATTTACCCATTAAGGGATGCATATTGTGAAAATCAGAAAGCCCAATCAGATGCATATTGTGAAAATCAGGAAACCAGTCAGTGAAGAAATCATCAACCACATATTAGAATTCATATGGTTCCATCTGAATAAACAGGAATAACTAAAGTGCAGAATGAGTAGTTATGTAGAAAACTTAGGTTTTTAGAACTAAAAACATGAAGACTAAAACATGAATTTGGGGAACCAAGAGTAGAGCCAAATTCCCACATACTGGTAGGTTGTTTTTTTTTCACTTTGGCCAGGATTTAGGTTCAAGACAAATTATATTTAAAAAGTAATGTTCACTCAAACATTTTAATGTTTATACTTTAAATATTTTGCTGTCTCTAGGATTACCTAAAGGATTCCAGATAACTTATTTTGATGTTTTTGAAATGCAAAGTAAATTACACATTACTATTGCTTATGAAATTTTGGAATCCTACATTTATATTTTTAAAGCTCCATAGATCTGAAGTCCTCAATTCAAAAATACCTCCTATCTAAATCTAGGTTATGTCTCCTGACATGAGTCAATTGACCTGTAATACCCTTGATTGCATATACTTTGTTTACCTAAATATTTTGCTGTCTCATAACATTTTTTATAAACAGCATAACAAGGTCTGATATGCACAAGTGAACCTTGAGTTATATGCATCATGAATCAGAATCATCTGCACACCTGTCCCCTTGGTATTACCTGACTTCGGTATGCAGTCAACTTTGAAAATTCAAATAATGGTAGTGTAAAGACTTGATTGTACATCTAAGCTTTTATTTGTCATATGTTCTTTCAACCATGAATATAGGAAATGTTTTATTTGGAGTCATATATTCGATAGGTTGGAACCAATCCGACATTGAGATCCTTAAAAAGCTCTATATTTGATCAACTGTATAAAAATACTTGCTCTGTATTTTTCCTTCTCATAACCATAAAGGAGGTTTGTGTATGTGTGTGTGTGTTAACAATGCTCTCATTGTCATTATCCCTGTAGGACGACTGATCATTAAAAAGTTATATAATTGAATTGTCACTAGGAAAAAATTTAACATCTTCATCCCTTCAAAAAAATATAAGAATTTTCATTAATGGAAGAACAGGAACTAAGTAACCCGTATGCTAAATCTTAACTTCAAAGAAGTTCTGTAGTCAATATAATCCTTGCAAGACATTACTATTTCATTATTTATAGCACTAGATATTTAAAATTAGGGATTCATAATGGTCTGGGAGATTTAACAAGATTCTACTTCAACAACTGAGAACAGACTATATAAATGTACACTCTTTCCTATAAATATTACTTTTAAATAGTCTTTTCCTTTTCTGTATATATTTCTGTAACAAAGAATGCTAGTCTATTTTATTCATGACAATGAGATACATTTCCTAACAAAAGAAATAAAATAGACATTAAATCTCTATGTTATGATATAGTCTTATTTGTCAATATTAATACATTTAAATATATTAGAAAAATAAAAATATGACAAATTCAATAGAAATAAATTGTTTTAAAAATAAATCATTTATTTATATGTACACCAATTCAGAAAAGAAAAATATTTTCCAATTATTGTACCAGGTATTTACTTGTATCGGAGTTTCCGTAGGAGATATATACAAGCATGTAATTACATATTATTATAGGTACAATTATTATATATGATTATTTATTTACTTTAAGGAATTAACATATGTAATGGGCTGGGCCAGTGACGAGGTCAGTGATGGCGAACCTATGACACGCGAACTCATTTTGGGTCGCGAACTCATTTTGGGTGACACGCATCGACAGAGACAAAAAATCGAATAATTCAAATATTTGTCTCTCGCAACGGCCAGACTTGGGCATCACTCAAGTAATATTATTACTCACGTTACTCATGATCAATAATGCAATTCTAAAACCGGATGTAAACCTGTACATCGGTGTTGCATAGCAAAGATACATAGTGAAAACATCCAAGATACATTGTTCCAATATTGACATTAATATAAAAAGGTTAAGAATTGCACTATAAAGAGATTAATCTTTACTCATGACATTTTATTTTTACT
>NW_005369934.1:2164824-2165887 GCF_000412655.1 Myotis brandtii | reverse complement strand
TGGAATGTAAAGAGACATTTTGAAACTAATCATTGTCAGCTCTTGAAAAAAAGTATCGATGAAAGGAAGGAATACATTTCTAGGCAGCTACACCTCTATAAAAGTCAATCAAATTCCATCATTAAATTTGTAAGATGCTCTACAAATTTAACATCAGCAAGTTACTGTATTGCTCACTCCATAGCTCAGCATGGAAAAGCCCTCAGTGACGGAGAATTTATTAAGGAAACATTTCTAAGATGTGCACCAGCTCTATTTCATGATATGAAAAATAAAGATGATATTATTAAAAGAATTTCTGAGTTACCACTCAGTAGAAATACTATCAAAGACAGAATAATAGATCTTAACAAAAATGTACAATATCAATTAAAAAAAGACTTAAACAGTTGTAAATATTTTTCGATTCCTCTTGATGAAACTACTAATGTCACATCAAATGCTCGGTGGCCATTATTACTAGATATTCTGATGGTCTCGCAATGAGAGAAGAGTTGATAAAGTTAGAATCAGTGCCAATAAGTACATCAGAAAACGAATTATGTAAGGTTGTTATAAAAACATTCAGTGACCCAAACATTTATATCTCTAAAATTGTGTCAGTCATGACAGATGGGGCACCAAATATGGTGGGTAAAATGTGGGATTCCTGAAATTGTTTATGGAAGCCATTAGACATCCACTTGTACCTTTTCATTTCATTATCCATCAGGAGGTGTTGTGTGCCAAATCGGGATTCTCAGAATTGAATGATTTAATGTCAGTTGTAACAAAAATTGTGAATTTTATAGCTTCTCGACCCCTTCACAAGCGAGAATTTTCTGCACTTTTACAGGAAGTTGATTCAACCTACAGTGGACTACTGATGTTCAATAATGTGAGATGGCTGAGTCGAGGTAAAGTACTTGAGCGATTTGTGGAGTGCTTTGAAGAAATTACAGTATTTATTGAGAATAAGGATCTGGCAAACTTTCCTCAGATCAATGATCATAAGTGGGTCAGCAATTTGATGTTTTTTACAGATCTCTCTGTTCATATGAATGAACTGAACTTAAAATTACAA
>NW_005369934.1:2146340-2164312 GCF_000412655.1 Myotis brandtii | reverse complement strand
GGCTAACAGATGAAGTTAGTGGCGCTTGCTTGGCCTTGAAGTGCACCAAGTATGAACCTGCAATCGAAGAATTAGCAGACAAACTTCAGCACCAAAAAAGTCACTAATTTCTAGTTTTTGCACCATTTGATTATCATTGTGTTTATTATTATTTTTCCCTAAATGTACATTGTTTTCCTGTTTTTGTTCACTTTATACATATTTTTTGGTTGATTTTTCTTTGTTAAATGGCATTTAAATATATAAAATAAATATCAAAAATATAAATCTTTTTTTTTACTATGGTTGCAAATATAAAAAAAAATTATGAATATTTCTATATGTGACATGGCACCAGAGTTAAGTTAGGGTTTTTCAAAATTTTGACACGCCAAGCTCAAAAGGTTTGCCATCACTGGACTAGGTGAATCCAACCTCAATAGAGTAGGCCACAGGAAGGGTATGCTAAAAACTCTTGGATCATAACTGATGATATACTTTACAGTGGACAACTTCTGCAGGTCTGATTGGATCAAGTCTACTCAGATTTTCCAGGATAATCTTCTTTACATAAAGTCAACTGATTATAGATACTAATCATATCTACAGAAAACCTTTACAGCAGCATTTAGTATCTGACCAAATAGCTGGCTAAATTGACACATAAATTTGGCCATTTCAATATTGGATACATTTGTGAAGGAGAACATATTTTCTTTCTACATTTTTGTGAGGGTTGGAATATATTTTAGATTAATAGAAAAACTAAATTTTTCAACAATTTGATGTTGTAATGAAACATAAAAGAAATATGAGGTGAAAATTCAGCTTGCCTATTCATGGCATGAGAACCATTGGAGATTAGAGAAAAATGCACTAAACAAGGTATTAAGAATACTCAGTCTTACTCCCTTATATGCCATTAGTTCTCTGTATGATTTTGAGTATCCACTTAACCTGACTCTCAACTTATCTATATATATAAAAGCCTAAGCGACCAAACAACCGAATGACCTGATGACCGAATGACCAGTCGACCAGTCTCTATGATGCGCACTGACCACCAGGGGGTAGACACTCAATGCAGGAGCTGCTCCCTGGTGGTCAGTGTGATCCCACAGCCAACCTCCCGTCTCTGGTCCCACCCCCCTGGCCGGCTGGCCTACCTCCCATGGTCCCTCTCCCCAGGACAGCCAACCTCCCATGGCCCCTCCTCCCAGCCAACCTCCAGCAGTCCTGATCAGCCCCGATCACAGGCCAGGCTGAGGGACCCCATCTGTGTATGAATTTGTGCACTGGGCCTCTAGTGTTAAAATAAAACATGTTAACAATCCAAAACTTCCATCAGCTAACTCAAATTCATTCTGTCAACTGGTAGAGAATATAAACAAGTGATGCAGATTGTGCATATGAAAATAGAGTATTTCAGCAAATTTTTCAACAAATCCCAGTGGGAAAATCAAGTAGCCAGTTTGCTTTTTGTACCTCATTACTCTCAAGTTCTTTAATCCTGTCTTATAAAATATAAATTTTGAAATGTATAAATATAGATGAAATCTACAGCCATACCAAAGGTATGACAGAATGAGTGGAGGTAGGAGTGGAGAGAGAAGCATCTCTGTTTTGTTACAGAAATAAATATTTTTAATTAAAAAGTACTATTTAAATTTGTAATTAAAATGTAGAAGTGAGAGATAAAAGAGATAAAAGATTACCTCGTTGATTTTTTTTCTAAACACTGAATTCTGTGATGATAAAGTTTAAGCATGATAGTTTATTATATTTATTAAGTAGTACACATCATAATAAACATGTGTGTTAATGATCTAGTATGTTTTTCAAGACTCTCTATATATAAAACCCTAATATGCAAATAGACCAAATGGCAGAACAACCGAACAACCGGTTGCTATGACGTACACTGACCACCAGGGGAGGCACTCAGAACATGGCAGGCGTCGGCAGCAGGCGGCAGAGTGTGGAACATGGTAGGCATCGGCCGCGGCAGGATGGAGGAGCAGGTAAGCAGGGGCACCATTCAAAAGCAGGGCGCTGGTCACTGTCATCGGGGCAAGCTTCTGGTGGTTACTGAAAATTCTTTGCTCCTCACACCAAGGTCCCACTCGGCGCTCACACCCGTTGCCGGCGCTGGAGCCACTGCTCACACCTGCTGCCAGTGCTGGAGCCACTGCTCGCACCTGCTGCTGGCCCAAATCGCTCCGCGCCATCAGTGGGGCCAGCGCTGTCAGCGCGTGGGAGCGGCATTGGCAGCAGTGGGGCTGCTGGCAGACAGGGGACCAAGACCCACGGTGGGAGGGGCTGGATGGGGCCACAGAGGAGGGGCTGAGACCCGCCTCTGTGACCACCACAGTTCCTTTCAAGGTGCACAAATTTGTACACTAGGCCCCTAGTATTAAATAAAGTTATTTCTAACAAAGGAAATCTTAGTTGCAATTCCTAGTGCTCCATGAAAGTGTAATTGACAATCTTGTGTGTTGGGAAGGCTTCTCTGGGCCTGCATGTGTGGGGAAAGCCATTCTAGACAAGAGCCCAATTGCTTAGTAACTAACCATAGATCGCTAAGAGTCTACAGCTTCAAACCTCACCTATGATCTTTATTGAAATTAAATTTTTCTGGTCTCTTCTCATACAATCCTTTTCCCAAAACCAATTTGCATAATTTGGTATAATTTGAAATGATTGACACCGATTGCTAATTGTTGGGGTAGAAACTAGACCTCATAGTAGTTAAATCTCCGAGGTAAAGGTTAGAATTTAGTAACTGATAATGTGGGTCAAATTGATATTAGTTTAATAATCTCTAAACTATGCAAGAAAATGTAATTGTCCTACATTACCAGGGTAGCCTTCCACTGCACAGTTTATTCAAATGTATAATCTAAATAATTGAGTACCTCTGCATACAATAGAGCATTTCCTCATATGCAAACACCATTTGATAGACAGTTAAATCCAAACAGATGGATAAAAGATGCCAGAACATAATTGGTTTGCTTTTGATTATTTCATCGATACCAATTTACTTAAAGAGTAAGTGTGGACGAGGTAGGGTTTATTGTCACAGAACATTCAGTTTGACAGAATGGAGTTAAGGGAGTCAGTAATCCTCTTCCAAACTCGACAAATGAATCTGGGTGGAAATGAAATCTTGACCAAATGTTTGGCTTTGTCTTCATTATAGAACTAAAATCTATCTTCTTATTACTTATGATCTTAAGGGTTTCTTGGTTTCACAATAGATACAAATTCTTTTGAATAGTGGGAGAACAGCAATTTAAAAATAAATGAAAAGCAATCATTGATGAATTTTTAAAATCAGCTATACTGCCAAGTCTTGGTTAAATTATAGTATTTTATGTACTCCTGAATGTTTTTTACTATCCTGACTAAAACCTGAAATTTTAGGTAGTATAGAGGTCAGTGAATCATGTGCACATACAAATAGCCCCACACACATGTAGGAAAGAAAATGGCATCGTCTTATTTTACAAATAAGAAACTGAGATTCAGGAAAATTAGTAAGTAGTTCAAAGCTGCATAGTAAGCAAATGGTGAAGCCGGGATTTGAACCTATTTGTCTAATTATATAGTCAATCCTCTTTCAAAAGCAATGCTGCTAGCTCCAAATGTTCTTAAAGTTTCCTGAAATAGCTGTGTGTTTTATAAATGAACATTTCAATTAGTTTTTATTTTTATTTTTTCTGCAGCATACCAGCCCAGGGGTTAAATATTACTATTTTTAAAGCTTATATCTATCCTTAAGACTATCCTCTGCCCTCGTTTAAAAAAATCAGTAATATCTGATTATGCTTAATCCTTCTGGGAGCTAATAAACACAAAGCTAAAAAATTGGAGTATTTACATGTCACTAAATGATTCCTTATATTTATTTGTTTTGCAATAGGGGTTGCTGCATTTAATAATAACAAAACTGTAGGGAGGTAAACATAAGAATTAAAATAATGTTTCAAGTACTGTATTTCAAAAATCTCACTTTCCCTCCCTCTCAACATAAATTTTTTCAAAATTGTATAATGCAAATAAAAATCTTTACATAAATATTTACATCAAGCAGAGACTATTGTCCATGCCAAAACTAGAATCAATGAAGATCCATGGATTGCAAGCAATGCTGACTGAAAAATGCATGTTAAATGCATCTCTTTATGCCTAAAAATTGTTTTTTTCATTGAAAAAGTGTTAAAAATTATTTCTAATTTAAAAAGTATTTTCTTCTTGGTTTTTTAAATTATACTACTGCCCTAGCTGGTTTGTCTCAGTGGATAGAGCGTCGCGGCCTGGCAGTGGTTCCCAACCGGTTGTCTGCGGACTTGGTGGTCCGCGAGGTCTGAATGGTTGGCGACCGCTGGACTAAAGGGTCCCAGGTTCTATTCTGACCAAGGGTACATGTCCTAGTTGCGGGCTTGATCCCCCCAGTAGGGGGCATGCAGGAGGCAGCCAATCAATGATTCTCATCATTGATGTTTCTATCTCTCTCCCCCTCTGAAATAAATAAATAAATATTTACATAAATATTTAGCTTACTCAGATACACCTGCAATATTTATCTTATTGCAAAAGTAATAATGTTTATTATGTGAAATTTGAAACATACAGAAAAGTGGGAAAAAACAACAACAACCACATACAGTTGACTCTTGAACAACACAAATTGGAACTGCATAGGTCTACTTATACGTGGAATTTTTTCCTCCACTACATACAGTCATTCCTAGGTATCTGTTAGTTTATTATTTACAGATTATATCCACAGATTCAGCCCTTTTATGACAGCATGGATGGACCTGGACAGTATTATGCAGTTTTTCAACTGTGAAGGAGGGGTTTCGGCTCCTTTACCCTCTTATTGTTCAAGGGTCAATTGTATATAAAAATTATCATCCAATGCCTAATTGTATTTTTAAATTCCTCTATTTGCTTGGAAATGTTTAACGAACATTTTCTCATGACCATAAATATTTTTGTATAGCATCATTAGATTGTATATATAGTATTTATTTGGTTCAAATGTAACTGGTTTAGCCAAACTTTTATTTATAGAGTTCTGATCGTTACATATGTACATAATTATATCTTTCAGATAATTTTCTACAAGTGGAATTTTAGATTTAAATGTGAATTAATATTTTATGACTTTGTATTCACATTGTCAATTTACCCTCCTTAAGATTGTATGGACTTTTACTCTTAACAAGTATATGAAAAATTTCCAAACTCTTGTCTACATGGACTCTTATATTTTTGTTAGCTCTAACTGATGACATGCTTGTCTCTTGTGCTGAAGTATTTACTAAGTAGGGCATATGAAGACATGGGCATTCAAATTTCACCTGAAAATTGAGGAAAGTTGTACTTATATCCTTAAAAGCCATATAATTCTAAAGATGGTCTCCTCCCTTTTTGATATATAAAGACTGAAATTATGTATAAGCATACTTTCTATATCTTTTTCTAACTACATTAGCCAAAGAACACGAACTTCAGGAACTTGTTTCTCTACTACATTGCTGTGCAATGCTTTGGGTTTTATGTGTATACTTAGGAGATGTGGGTGCCTGCCTGTGAGTTTACAAGAACATCTGTGGACATAGTGATAGAGTTAAGATAAAATAAATGGACATTTTCTAGTTTTAAAGTCTTACTCTTTTAAATGACTGAAAACTACAAGTTAATTACATTTCTAATATTTTACTAGTACACAGAGAACAGACACATTTCTAAGATGTTATTTTCTATTTTTTGCAAGGGTTTTGGGTCTTAGGTCTAACAACAACAAAACTAATCATTTTCAGCTTTGTTTCTAAAGTTTCTTATGAGCAGTTTATAGGGCTTTTTGGTGAAAATGTTCAAGGGGCTTTATTACCATTAATCTTTTTTGAGGGTGTGTATAATTCATCTCACCAGCCATCAGAATTCCCAGAGGGTAAATTACTCTAGAGATCTCTGTGCCCTCACCCTGTATCAAATTGACCTGCTTCTTGTTTGCCATTTTTGTGTACTACATTGCTTATTTAACAAGAAACAGAATGATTGTAATTCTGAGAAGGTCCTTTGATGGTAGTTTTGACACTCTGCCTGAATAATGACCCTCATTATGGTCCCTGTGACAGGCTCTGAAAGTCTTGATTTATGAATATATCACAGCTTCAGCATTAGAGCTCCCCCTACTCACTTACATCTGATATAGACTAAGATATGAACATAATCCTTTGAAATATAGAGAGGCTGAGATAATTGCATGATTGTGACCATTCAAATCATCGCTTTTCCTGATTTAACAAAGCTCTACCATTTAATTTTGATTGTCTCTGAAGTTATTAGGAACCTTTAAGAAAAAGGTTTATTATAAGAATGTGTTTCAGAGTAACTGTGCTGGCGACGAAGGTGGAAGTTATTCTTACTTTTCTGTTGCTAAGCCTCAGCTAAATTTCTATTGCAAATACTCATTAATGGTTGATGTGATAATAGACTGTTAGAAGCAAGATTAGCTACGAGCAAAAAGTCTGTGTCCTTGATAAAACAAATTACAAGACACTCTGTAAACACTTTTTTTGTGCAGAATGTTGTTGATTTATTGTTTCCTCTATAGTGATTATTTAAATAAATGTAGCTAATTTAGTTCATTTGCCAAACTGTATAATTTTGTTCTTTGTGAAGGGGTTATATGTAAAAGCCTCAAGGAATCACATCCCCATTAATCTTTTCACAAGTGCAATAAATAAATAAAGAGACATGGTTTAATTTTGCCAGTTAGAAGATATTTAAATAGCAGTGGTGGTAAACTGATTTTTTTTTATTCTACTGTTTGAAAAAGCCATGTAAACGATTTTTTCTTGTTAGTAGTTTAATGAAATACAAGAAAAGCATAGCACAACTGTTTTTATTGAGGCTATAAGCAATGTGTTGTGCTTTTTTCTGATCATGTACTGTTCTGTACAATAACCTTTCTTTAAAACAAATTTGCTCATCTCATGCTTTTTCACTCATAATGCATTTCACTCATAATTCACTCAGTGCCTGTTAAGTATTATGTGGAAATTTTAATTTATTTCAGCAAAAAGCATGAGATATGGTACTGTTCAATATAAACAATAAATTCATGATTGTTTTTCAACATACCCTTATCCACCAAGAATAAGGAGATACAATCTCCTTATGGTTCATTAGAAGTAGAGGAGAACTGAAGATTCTAGGACTCCCAGCTGATTCCTTTTGAGACTATCATCAGATGACACGATTAAAAATACATAGATACTGAGGAAAGTGGTTAAAAGTTAATTTTAAATAAAATCTGGTAATGACCTAGAGTACATTTAATAAGTCATTCATTCCATAGCAAAAGCAGTCACTTAAAACATAGTGAGATAATTCTGAAATCTTTCAGCAAAGTGATCAGATTGAATTCTCTTTAGCAATCTGAACATTTTCAAAAGCTTTTTCACATCCACAAGGACTTTCTTCTTAATTCATTGACATAATTTTTAGAAAGTCTATTTCTAAAAGGGAGAATGTTTGCAACCTCTGTAGTGGAGGTGTCATTATGAAAGGGGATCTTTGTGAAAGTTCCATCACCTATTTCATTGTATATGTTTTGTAAAAAATCCAAAAGTGATTTCTTCTTCCTTTGCTTTCCTTCTAAATTAGGCTCATACGGAAGTGTACTGTGGTTATACAAAAGTATAACAAAACCTTCCAGACTTTAATAACTTTACATGACTGATCTGTCCTCTCCAGCAAGGTTAACCGTTTCTCCCAAGAAGTTAAGTGGCATATAAACTATTGTTCACACCATTTGTGCTAGCAGTATAGGATGACCTCAAAACTACAGTGGCAGTAGAAGGTACCTGCATTCATCAACAAAGGGAAAGGGACCACAGGGGCAGGTCTGACTTTAAGTGTATTAGGACTCTATAAGGATAAATGCCTAACCTTACTCCACACCAAAAAGTAATTACAGAGCCATTGTTCCTAGAGTGTTAATAATGTTTTATGTTTCTTTAGAAATATGCGCTATTTAGTTACTGAGTTGACATCTGTACTGTATTATATTTTATACAAAGCACCCAGACTAAAGTGTAGAGCAATCAAATAACAGATAATTTTGCTCTTACAGAAAATCAACAACGGATATAAAAATATAGATAAAGGAATCATTTAACTCAGGAGTTAATTTTTATACTTAAATCACCTAATTAACAATAGTCTGAACAGCCAAATTTTAGAGCCTTATTCTTTCAAAAATTGCATGCTCCATTAGAGTGTATTTCTTTCATATGTATTCACATTCTCTTCTATTTGTATTTTTATAGTACATCAATTCGCTCTGTGTACCTCCCTTCCTGCTCTTAAATATTCAACCTCAGTACACATATTTTTAGGCATGTGTCACCAAGAAAGAGAGAAGTAGCAAAATATTTGTGTTTACACACACACACACACACACACACACACACAAACTCATGTGCATGCACACAAGCATATATATCATTAAGAAGTTAAGACAAATGTTAGTGCCCCCTCCAGTAGCATACACATGGAAAACTATGAAATGAAAGACATTATTGGGGCAAATCAAGTACACATGTTTACATGTTCAGGTCAGGGGTGATGTTTAGCTTCATAGTCACACATTTTTTATAATTATCAGAATAATACAAAAGTTGGTTCCTTCCATTAAAATCAAGCCCATATCTTCCCCTCAAAGGAACTGGACTAAACATAGCTAGTCTTTATTTCCCCCTATGAAGAAACAGAGACAGGATTTGGTTGTGTTGTAAGAAATGGTGGTGGGGACAGGGTGGAGGTGGGCCAAGGCGGGGGAGGGGGGGGATGAGGGAGGTTTGTTATAGTGTCAACAATAAAAAGATCACCTTATTGTTCTTTTATTGGAATTTTAGGGTGGCCATGGAATAAAATGTGTGTGCCATACTTAAAAAAAGCAAAAAGAAAAGAAAAAAAGCAGTGCATCTTCTCGACCTATAGCTGTCTTTTAGGGAACCTAAAATTTTCAATGTGTTTAACTCAATAACTCCTCTCTACTTTGAAGTTTAGGGACAACAAAATACAATATATAGTTTACATTACATTAAACGCTATATATTATTCTACTAATATATAGTACTCCAGTAAAGTTAGGATATTCCAAAGTAACTTTTTATTATATGAGCTGTCTCACACATTTTGTAGTAACTGGTATTCAGATGAGGGAAAATCAAATGAAAGAGTTGTGCTGAATCTTGACAAGTTATTATTATGTTATTACCCAAATCAATGTTTTTATTGATTTTTAGAGAGGGAGGAAGAGAGAAACATTGGTTGGTTGCCTCCCGTATGCACCCCAACCTTGGATCAAACCCCCCACCTTTTGGTTTATGGGAGAATGCTCCAACCAACTGATTCACTGGTCAGGGCTTGTTGGATTATTTTTAAAGCATTAATTATTAGGAAATGGGTAGAAGTTTAGATAAGGAGGAATCAGGGAATCTATGAAAAGAGGCAGAATATATTCTCCAAAGAGATTTCGGTTAATTATAGGTTTAACATCATTTAGAGACATATTTATTTGTATTTCTGCTTCATGATACTTATAAATGCCTTTGAAGCTTTACACTCATTTAAATGGATTAGAAAGATATATGCTGCTAAGATATGATCTTCAAAAGTGGCTTTTTGCAAAATAAGGTCTTATCCAGCCTTTCTACAAGCAATTTTCTCTCTTTTCTCCAATGCAATTCAACTCATTTCAATTTTATTTAGATGCTTTTTTATGCGCCAGCACAGTATTAAAACAAAAAGACACTCACACACAAATACACATATATGGGCATGTGTTTCTTCTTTTAAGAAGCTCAGTCTGGTGGGAAAATAGACATAAAGAATTATTATAAGATAGTAAGAAAACTAGGAATATAATTGTATATGTAAGGTACCACAATAGCCTTAGGATGTATAAATACATTCTAGTTAATATACAACAGTCCATGCATTTGCATGATAGAAGGACAGTGTCATAAAAATGTAACCATCTGGTCTGGAGTTTGAAATTGAGTAAGAGTTTGCTCTATCACCACATACCTGTAATGTGAGGAGGAGATGCCAGAACAGCCGAAACAGTGCCTGCAAAGTTGCAGGAGCAGGGGACAGTATGCCCTATTGGGGCAACTGCAGATCGTTTAGAATTCATGAAATAAACTGCAAACTGGGGAGAGTGTAAGAGATGAAGTTGAGAATAAATGTCAGGACCATATGAAGAGCACTTCTTTGTCAAGTTAAAAACCTCATGCTTTATCCTGCAGTTGGTAGCCATTGAAACATTTAAGGAGTGACATGATTAAATTTGCGATTTTAAGAATCAATAGGAAGAATAACTTGAAGAAGGAAAAGTCTAGAGTCAGGGAAACCAGAGAGGAGACAATTGCAAGGTCAGGAAAGAGAAGACAAGGGCAACTTCAAATTCAGGATACTGCCTTTCTTCTGTGGTAATTCATCTACCCCTAAATGTTCCCAAAGTATGGATCTGACTTTGACAGGTCACTATTGATGGATTTTATGATCAGCATGAGATGATCAGATATGCATCATAGTAAAGCCAAAGGGGAGAGTCTGATGGAAAATGAAGTACATCTCATCACTTGCCTTCTTCTACTTCCTCATATTTCACCCATGTTGAACGATTCATCTGGTCATACAATTTGAACTACCTGTTTCCTATTTTTGAAAGGACTTCCTTTCCTTTTGCTGTTTGGCCTTCTCCTTCTTGTCCTAAAATCTTTCCTCAAGTGCTGTCTTCTCTGCTAAGTCTTCCTTGATGCCCATGATATTCCTTCAGGCAGATCTGGGTCCTCCTCTTATCATGCTGTTGTTGTACCCAGTGCACACTTCTATCATAGTAGGTAAATATACTGTAGTGCAATTGCCCTTCAGTCACAGATTGCATAGTAGATGATTAAGAAAACTGGTTAACTGAATGACTGGAGAATAATCTAAGCAAAATAATCACAGATTGGGATCCATACATACAATGATGAGCATGTATAATTTTTAGTGTGGCTTTTCTGATATCCTGAATTATCTCTTGTTTGGCTTTAACTCTGTACTGTTTCAGGTTGGGTCTTGCAAAACTGCCCTTACAAAAAGAATACAAATTTTCAGCTATAAGATGAAGAGAGCAGGCTGACAGCTGTTGCGGGGGCAGCTGGAAGGGAGTGGAGGAATTGAGAAAAAGAGAGAAGAAAACTCATGAGCACAGACAATAGTGTGGTGATTGCTGGCTGGAGGGGATGTGGTGGATGCAGAGAAGCGTATGAGGGGGTAAACAGTGATGGAAACAGACTTGACTTGGGGTGGTAAGCACACAATACAGTATGTAGATGATGTGTTGTGAAATTGTGTTCCTTAAACCTGTATAATTGTGTTAACCAGTGCTACCCCAATAAACTCAGTAATAAAAAAAAGTGAATAAAATGTGGAGATCTGATATATAGCATGGTGACCAGAGTTGATAATACTGTATTGCACAACTGAGGTTTACTGGGAGAATGAACCTTAAGTATCCTCAACAAAGAAAAGAAAAGAGGGATAACTCTTTTTCATAACATGAGGTGATGGATGTGCTAATTAGCTAGATGGAGTAATCCTTTCATAAACTAAACATACATCAGATCATCACAATGCACACTTTGAAAGTCTTAGAATTTTTTTTGTCAGTTAAGCTGGAAAAAAAGAACAGTTTTCAAGTGGAAATTTCGATCTACACTAATAAAAGACAAAGATGCTAATTGACCATACCTTCGCTATGCCCACCAGCCAATCAGAGCGGCTATATGCAAATTAACCCAACCAAGATGGTGGTTAATTTGCATATACCGGCTGGGAGCGAAGACTGAAGACAACGTGGAAGCGAAGCGCTGCAGAAGGGAGCAAAGTAGAGGCGGCGGAGACAGGAACTGAGCCAAGGCAGCAGAGGTGGGAGGTGGGAGGGAAGCCAGCCGGGCGGCGGAGCAGTAGCAAAGCCTGCCTCAGCGGGTTTCGCTCCCTTCTCTGCTTCGCTCCCGCCGCAGGAAGCCCTATTCTTGCAGGAATCTTCCTGCAACAGGCCTCTAGTGTAAAATAAACAAAAAAAACTAACATTGAAAGAAAATAGTTGACTAACAATAAGACAGACATAAAAAGGATGTGCAGACGTCACCAAGGAGGTGTTGGGGAAGAACCCAAATGGTTGGTCTGCCATGGTGACAAGGACAGGAAAAGGGTGACAGGAGAAATTGTATTAACACATTGTATGTGGGAAATGTATTTATACGTTTTACGTTGACTGTTTCCCGCATACAATGTGTTAAGCTTCAAAGGATCAAGGTGACTGAACAATCAGAGTGGTGGCCAATGACGATGAGACTACAAGACCAGGAAGATTTACTACCAGTGGAGACCATTGTGAAGAGCATACTGATTCTGGGGGAAACCATGCTGTCATTGTGGTTGTTGTTGTTTTATGATGAAGGAACTGAAAATTTTAAGGAAAATTTTAACAATATGAATGATATTTTCAGCACCAAAATATGGTTTACCAGAGGAAAAGGAAAGTTGATGGGGGAATAGGACTAAGTCACATAGAGGTACTAGAGAGAGATAAATTGAAAATCAGTAAGGATAGGAATATGACTTGAGATGTGGCAGATATATTCTCAGGATAAATGGTAAAGGAGAGGGAAGGTGGTCTTGTGGGTTTTGTATTTAAAGACAGAGATCAGGAATTCTATAATTGAAGAAATGCATAGAACTAATGAACTCCCAGGTTCAAATCAATATTTTGGCTGCTAAAACTTTATAGCACTGGGTACTGTTCTTTTATTGCAGAGCCCAGGTTTTTCTGAAGTGGGGAGTGAACAGGGAGAAATATGTGGAGATTTAAATTTAAAAAATAGTTTAGCCCCAGCAGGTTTAGCTCAGTGGATGGAGCATAACTCGGACCTCGGTTGTAGGCTCAATCCTTGGCCCTGTTCAAGGACTGTGCAGGCGGCAACCAATGGATGTGTCTCTCTCACATCGATGTTTCTCTCTCTCCTCCTCCTCCTCTCTTCCACTCTCTCTAAAAATCAATGGAAAAATAGCCTCTGGTGAGGATTGACCAAAATGAAGAGAAAAATAGTTTAACTGAACTTTAAAAAGACTTTTCAAATATAATAATTAACAGATGGCTAAATGACAGTCACATAGGAGTTTAATTAATTAAATTATCCATCCGGATTTTAGCTAAAACCTAATTGCAAATGGAAATAAAATGCTTATTCCCCCTCTAATCACTATACCACATGATTTTAGAGCCTAGCTAAGTTTTTCTCATAAATTTTGTAACAATTGCAGAAAAATGAAAAACCATCTTTTTGCAACTTCTCTTTTTGCAATGCCATTGATGGAACACCTCAGTGACCTATCATTTCACACTCTCATCTTTCATTTATGTTAAAGGGAAATTTACCTTCCATCCCTTGAAGAAGATTTGGTTGCCAGAAATCATGAACTAAATCTGGAATTTTTTTCTACCGTCAGTAAGTGAGTTCTCTGCTCCTGCTATCATCTGCACCTTGGATAACTGGCTCTGTTACCCTTAGTGCTAACTTTGCTGATGGCGGAGGAACTGCCCCTAGGGCTGCTGTAGGGTCAGCTGGCTGATGGCCTGTCTTTTCCTCCCAGGTGTTATTGATGAAGAATAACTCTCGACTTCGTGTGATTAAAGAGCCAGAGCTGAGATCACTGTATTTTCCTACTTCATTCCTGGAACCCACATAAACTGTTAGAATAAATTCCACAGCAATCATTTAAAAAGGGGGAGATCTTTTAAATGCTTTTTTTCCTTTTCCCCCAACAATGGAATATAAATGTATGTTTTATTAAAAGATTATTTAGAAACACTTTACATTACACAATGTAGTATATTATTTTCCTACTCTTTCTTAGTGTAACTTTTCCCCATGTACATATTAATGTTATTGATAGCAGTTCTAAAGCCTTTAAAATAAAAAGAAATTAAACAGTGAAAAAAAAAATTAGCCATTTACTGCAGATTTCTAGCTTATCATTCACATAATTACAATAATGGTTGCTGATGGAAACTCTACTTACGTGAGCTATTTTATTCTTATTATTTACTATTATTAATGTTGCCATTATTATCTCCTTACCCTTCAGTTCACAGGATGTATTTTCTCAGTGAATTTTAATCCCTGTATCTTGCTATTATACTGTACATAATCCTATCAAAGACTGTCCTTCATGCAACATTTTCAGTGATATATCATCACAGAGACTGTTAATGAGTGAGCTTCATATCTCACTAATACTGTTTTAGATACTATTTTTATTAATTTCCCATGTTGTAATTCTTCATATACTACCTGTGTCTATCTTCTATTAAAGTGTGTTTTTAATTTTTACATGGGATTTTAAAGGAAAACATTAACTTTGTGTCTTTAAAAATGAATTTACCTTACAGATTCTCAATGATTACATTATCATAATGCCCATGCTTTGTTCTCTAATACTTGTAAGAAGTTAATTTGCACAATTTTCCTTTACTTTGAATTCCAATTTTATGTTAACAATCAAAATTAAAACAGTAACACTATGATCTTTTTGATATCCAACTGAGGTAAGAAATAACTTGAAAAACAAACCAATTGCACTTTGTCCTTTGACTAAGATTCAGACACTATAGTCAAATAAGAAAAATAATTATGTTGACATTTGTACATACTATCTTTAAGCAGTATTACTTGAAAGTAAAAAAAGTCATCATACAGATGTTACTGTGCCTCTTGGAAATAATTTATTTCATTGAAATGCCTTATTTATTTTATGTTAAAGGGATTAAGAATGTGAGCAACAAGAAAGCTTTTTGTTTAGCTTTGTTATTATCTTTTTTTCATTGCCAGATAATCCAGACTACATGTTATTGCTACACAAAATAATTCTTGCTGAAATTTTTACTTTTGTTTTCTTTCCCTCACACTGGAAATTTGGTAGGAGGTTTATAGAGAGAATGTAGATAAAATAAGCATAAATTGTAGCTACATTCCTTTGTAATTACATTAAAACATTCTGACAGTATAAAATTAGTGGCCAATATTAAAATGTTCTTAAAATGTTGCTACACATAGAACATGTAAATAAGCTTATATCCCTTTGAAGGAAGATTAAATATACATGTGATATTCTGTAGCTTAGATTAATAGTTAGGGAGAAATGTATTATTATGGTAATATAAACATAACATATTTAGCATATAGCTGTAACATTCTGCATAAACAAAACACATCCCTATTACTAGTTGTGTTGATATGCCTCATTAATCTTTTCAGTGCATGTTTGTTTTTCTATACAGCTCCAAATTTGCACACATATACAAAATACATATATACTATGTTAACTGGACCAGTAGTAATTAAGAACTGATAGAAAAAAGAAAGAAGGAAGAAAGGAAGGAAGGAAGGAAGGAAGGAAGGAAGGAAGGAAGGAAAGAGAGGAAGGGCTTTATTAAATCTAAATACTTTAGATTATTGGTTAGTCTAAAATGAAAAACCAAAATACTAGAAAAGTTAGCATTATAAGTCTGCATTTCTAGTATATGCAACACAGTTAAGACAATCTTTTGTCCAAGAAATATTTGATACCTCCACTTCCACAATTGTAGTGGCACTAAGAAAAAATAGCTAACATTTAGTGAAGCTTATTATATTTCAACTAGAGGCCTGGTGCATGAAAATTCATGCACTGGAGGGGGATCCCCCAGCCCAGCCTGCCCCCTCTCACAGTCCGGGAGCCGTCAGGGGCGGGAGGCGACTCGGCGATCAGGGGAAGGCGATGCCCCCATCACACCTCTGCTGCTGCCACTGCCAGCAGGGCAAGCCTCAGCTGGCCCTGGTTACCTGCACCTCAGGCCGGCCCTGGGCGGCTGGGGGCTGAGGCGACTGGGGGTCCCCAAGGCAGGCGTGCAGAGCGGCTGGGCCCAACTGGGGGCGGGCCTGGCCTTGCCACAAGCCTGCCACCCCAGCAGGGCTGAGGGGACTGGGTGCCGCCATCTTGTGGCTGTGGGTACCACCATCTTTGAGAGTGTGGCAGTCAATTAGCATGTTCCCTTCTTATTGGCTGTGGGCACTGCCATCTTTGAGGGCGGGGCAATCAATTAGCATATCCCCTCCTTATTGGCTGTGGGCACCACCATTCCTGTGACAGCATGAGGGTCAATTACCATATTTCCTCTTTATTAGATAGGATATTCTTTTTTATTGTTTACAGGTATTATTATTATCTCATTTAACCTTCAGAATAACCTTACATGTTAAGTAATATTATTACTTTGCAAAAGGTCACACAATCATTATGTGTAAGAGTTTGGATGGTTAAAATTTGATTCACAAGTGAAACTGAACCATAGTACTAAACTGATCTATTCACCTTCTTTATGGCCTATGACTCACAGAGGCAAATTCTATCAAAAGCTCTGTTATCTATATACTAGAGGCCTGGTGCACAAAATTCGTGTATGGGGGAGGGGGGGTCCCTCATCCCGGCCTGCACCCTCTACAATCCAGGACCCCTCGGGGGATGTCCTAGTGCTCTCCCCTGCTGGCCTGATCACCCTTAGCTGCTCTCCCCTGCCTGTGTGATTGCCCCTAACTGCCTCTGCCTCGGCCCTCTCCACCATGCTTTGTCCGGAAGGATGTCTGGAAGACATCAGGTCTATCCAGTCTAATTAGCATATTACCCTTTTATTAGTATAGATATATATCCCCTCTGTGTGTCAATGACAGAAAAAAAGCCCTTTAAGCAGTTTGATAAGTCCTTGAATTCTGAATTCAAATTTCAAGTGTTCAAAACTCATTTGTAAAAAAAAAAAAATAGCCTAATATCTTACTGAAAAGTTTATGAATAAGGTGTGCTTTCATATTTTTGTAACCTCTTTTAAAGGCTACTATAAACTTTTATAATTTTTTAAAATAATTGTCTAAACCGGGTGGCTCAGTTGGTTGGAGCATAGTCCTATACACCAAAAGGTTGTGGGTTTAACTCCTGGTCAGAGCACACACCTAGGTTGCTGGTTCCATCCCCCGTTGGGGTGCATACTGGAGGCAACCAATTGATGTTTCTCTCTTGCACTGATGATTCTCTCTCTAAAAAGTCAATAAAAACATATCCTCAGGGGGGCAAAGGGAGGGAAAATGGGGGACATCTGTAATACTGTCAACAATAATAAGAAAACAACAACAGCATATCCTCCAGTGAGGATTAAAAAAGAAAAAAAAATTGTCTAAGTTATAAAATCAAATGTGATAACATAACATGCTCTAAAGTTATATAATAACTTCTTGCAATATCAAATAGAAGATTATTAATATCTTAAAGAACGTAAGTGCCTCATTCTTGACAAATAATGTTTGGAAAACAAGTTGACAGTATCTTTTTTAAGCACAGCTACATTATAAGATATTTATATTTTCATTTATCACCAGTGATAATGTTTCATATACAGAAATCCCCACATATCTGCAGTTTCACTTTCCATGGGTGATTTCAGTTACCCATGATCAACTGTGGTCCAAAAATATTAAATGAAAAATTGCATAAATAAAAATGTCATCAGTTTTAACTTGTGCATCATTCTGAGTAGTGTGATAAAATCTCATGGCATCCTTTCTTGTCCTGCTCAGGAGACGACTCATCCTTTTGTTGGGTGTCTCCACAACCATATACTCTTCCACCTTAGTCACTTAGTATCTGTCTTGGTGATTAGATCAACCCCTGTGGTATCTCAGTGCTAGTGTTCAAGTGACCTTTGTTTTTCTTAATAATGGCCCCAAAGTGCAAGAGTAGTGATGTTGGCTTCAGATATGTCAAAAAGAAGCCATAAACTGCTTCCCACAAGTGAAAAGATACGTGTGCATTAAAAAAAACCA
>NW_005369934.1:2136445-2146303 GCF_000412655.1 Myotis brandtii | reverse complement strand
TACTACCTGTGGTTTCTACTGGGGCGGGGGGTGTCTCAGAACTTATCCTCTATGAATAAGGAGTGAACTATATATTGCAGTTTCATAGGCATCTTATCTTTTAAGTGTCAACATTGAAAAAATGTCACCCTATATATATTAACAGAAATTCAAATTTTAAAGCATTCAGGGAAACCTCAACCTCTGGATCAGCTAGAATCCTGGCATAAAACAAATGGACAAATCCTGGCACACTGAAATGGACAATTTGAAAAGTGCTAAATAAAGAGTTCCGTGTTTAGGAAAAACAAGAAATGCTGTAGAACTTGCCTTGGGCTAGAAATCTTGGGAGCCACTAATTAGAGGCTTTTAGAGAGAAAAGAGCAGTGAGCAGTGTGCTTAGAGCCTAGAGAGACTGCTCTATAGGAAGAGTCATCTGACAGGCGTTAGGACATTTGTGAAAGAACATAGTCAACAACAGTGATTGCAGGAGGGATTTTGGAGAAGATATCCCAACCCCAATCTCTTTTTCTCTAATTGCCTCTGCAGGTTTTGTGTAGGCTGAACACAGCCAAAAGCTAGAGGGTAAGAGAGCCCACTCAAGTTGTATTCACAAGTCATCCAGCAGGGCACAGGGTTGGGTATAGAAAAGGGAAGAATACACCCAAAGAGGCAAAAAAAAGACACAGATTTCTTAAAATGATCTACGAGATATATATATCTCGTAGATCATTTTAAGAAATTTCAAGTTAATAAGCTTGCCTTGTTCAGGAAAAGTCATTTATTATAATAACATATTTTGAAATCTGAACTGTTGACAACAATTTCCAATATAAAACGCCCACCATAAATACAATTATTTTTCATAACTCACTCATGTACATTTAGAGTGCTGGCATTAAGTCTTTCTAACTGGTTATTTTGCTTAACAAATCAGAAAGGCTGCTTTAGGCTAACTGGAGGTTATATAATCACAATAAATCTGGACATGAAAATCAATAAAAACATTGAAACCTCTGATGTTGGAGAAGTGCCTTACAGAAAAGATCAAATGCTGAGAATTGAATCTCACACGCACTATTGCACATTAACACTGCAAGTGAAGGCTTGTTGACACTGTTCTGCTTCTATATCAAGGCAGCTGCAATACAATTTGAAAAACAGGCGACTATTTAAAGGATTCCCAGGCTCATTAGTGAGGTCTTGTAGACTGTGGGGACGCCATGCTGCGGGACAGGTTTCCTTTTTCCCTGGAGTCATCACGAGCATTAGTTCTGGAACTCACTGCACAGTGAACCAGCAGTAACAAGGTGAGTCCAGAAATATACACTTCCATATTAAGTAGGAATTGCATCAAAAAAATAAAAAATAAATGACCGATAAGAAATAAGAGAGACATTTGTTGACTTATTGCAAAGAAACTCCTTCATTTCTTATCCTCTCAGATGGCTCTTGTCCTGTGATGATACCTCAGTCTTTCAAAGTCCTATTCCCGCCTGACCAGCCTACCAGTTTCTAGCAAATTCATGTTGTTCTGATATTTCCATTTCCTTTCTGTGAGTTTTTCTCTTGTCTCCCCCAAATACCTTTTATGCTTATTTTCAGTGTTCATTAATCTGACAGAACACTCTAAACAGTAGCAGCAGCTATATCAATTCTTTTTATTCTTTTTTAAAAATATTTTTATTGTTGACAGTATTACAGATGCCCCTCATTTTCCACCCTTTCCTCCCCTCTCCCTGACCTTCGCACCGTCCCAGGCCTTCACTACAGCATTGTCTGTGTCCATGGACTAGGCATACATACCTGTAAATTCGTTGTTTAATCTCTTCCCATTCCCCATACCCTTGCCTTCCCTCTGAGACTCCCGTCTGTTCCCTCTGAGACTCCCCAGTCTGTTCCCTCTGAGACTCCCCAGTCTGTTCCATGCATCCATGTCTCTGGACCTATTTTGTTTATCAATTTATGTTGTTCATTAGATTCCACATATAAGTGAGATCATGTGATATTTGTCTTTCTCTGACTGGCTTATTTTACTTAGCATAATAACCTCCTGGTCCCTAACTTTTTAAAAATAATAAAAATAAAGCCCTAACCAGTTTGGCTTAGTGGATAGAGCGTCAGCCTGCGGACTGAAAGGTCCCAGGTTTGAATTCTGGTCAAGGGCATGTACCTTGGTTGCAGCACATTCCCAGTGGGGGGGGTGTGCAGGAGGCAGCTGATCAATGTTCCTCTCATAGATGTTTCAAACTCTCTATTCCTCTCCCTTTCCCTTTCTCTCTATAAAAAATCAATAAAATATATTTTAAAAAAATAAAAACACCATACAAATAATTCATGTATTTTTATTTTGCATAAGCCCTAGCCGGTTTGGCTCAATGGGTAGAGGGTGGTCCCTCAGACTGAAGGGCCCAGGTTTGATTCTGGTCAAGGGCATGCAGGCTTGATCCAGGTGCTGGTCCTGGCCGTGTGGGAGGCAATCAACCAATGTGCCTCTCTCAAATCCACATTTCTCTTTCTCTCTGTCTCTCAGCCTCCCTTCCACTCTCTAAAAAATCAATGGAAAAATATCCTCAGGTGAGGATTAACAAAAACAAAACAAAACAAAACAAAACAAAAAAGTAAATCAATATGGTGGTTACCAGAGGGAAGCGGTGTGTGTTTGGGGGGGGGGCGGTAATAAGGAATAAGGGGGTCAGATATATGGTAATGGAAGATTTGACTTTGGGTGGTGGGCACACAATGCAATACACAGATGATGAATTCTACATAATTTTATTAACCAATGTCACCCAATAAATTTAATGAAAAAAAAAGTCTTTGCTACCCAAAGCATTCTATAGATTTAATACAATCTCTATATAAATTTCAGTTGGAATTTTTTACAGAAATAGAAAAAGTTATCACAAAATATGTGCAGAATTACAATAAAGAAAAAAAATGTATCAATAAAAATAAACAAAGACCAAATAATGTCACTATATTTTAATCAGTTTTAGCCAATACATTAAAACATTCATCAGTCTTGGACTGCAGTTTTTCCCCCTTAACACATTTTATCAGGTACAGGAAGATTTTTTTAAAGATATGCCAGTGGAAGGACATTGAAAATTGTATGCGAAGATAAAAAATTAGACCACCTATAAGTATACAACCTAAATATTTCTTTGTTAATTGAAATTGGCACTAACACTGGTACAAATGCTTAAAGTGATTTTAAATATTTACAAAATAACTAATAATTTAGCATTTATGTAAAATGGAGACCTGGAAATAAGGTTAAAGTCAGTCACTTATTTTATTTACAAAAGTACTTTGTGTGTAAATCAATAAGGTGGTTACCAGAGATAAAACCCAGAGATAAACACAATCAACAATTCATGCAAATATGTGAACTCTAGCATTTCAAAAGTTTTAACAGTCCAATGCTGTTTCCATAAGTTTTCAGTGATAACAACAAATGTTTCACACTGACCACTTCATTGGCTAAAACCATCAGTTAAAAACTAACCATGGAGAACCTATTTTGGAAAAGTGGATCATTTTTTAATAAAATTCAAATGGTTATTAAAAATATTTTGAAGACACTCCTATTTACATATGCTGTGTTTTACTTCTTCAACAGGATAGAAGAAATGATTTAAAGATATTACTGGAATAGTTGAAAGAGATACAGTAACATGGTTGAATCTAATTTAATTTGAGGACTCCTTTTTTCTCTTGGTGGACAAATCCTGGCAATTTTCTTCAGAATAGAGCTTTTTAAGTGGGTGCAATGGAGAATGGAGATTAAAGGAATTATTATCAGTAATTAGTATCTTTAATTTTATAATTGTGGTGTAACTGAGCACCTTTGAACATTTTTACCAATGTCTCAGAGTTCATAATATGACTGCCACCTGTCACTAGATAATTATTTAAGGCCAATTTTACACCACAAGCAACCTCATTCTGACTTATTCTGAGTTTTGAAATAAGAATATTCAATTGTTCCCTGATGCCACTTTATCAATATTTTGCCATTTGTAACTATAATGATGAAAGATCATGTTCTCATAAATCTCGTGGTTAGATATAAAACTTACATGTTCATTTAACTTATAGTTATCTTAAAGAATGATTATGAATTCATACAGTCTTCTTTCGTATTTCAAACAAGAAAACAGCTTCAATACAGAAAATGAACTCTTAGTAGTTTCTTCAATGCCTGGCCTAGGTTTGATACATTGCAAAATAGCATTTATTTAATTACTAAATTTCTACTGTGTCATTGATGGTTATTTTCCAAATTTTTAGGACTAACACACGAAAAAAGATATGAGCTATTTTGACTGAGTCAAAGTACAAAGTTTTGGAGATGGAGAAGTTTACAGCATCTCTTAGAATCCTAGATCTTCACACATAAAAATAGAGGCTAGAGTATTGCTCTAAATTCAGCACCCATGCTCTCTCCATATCACCACACATCACACTTCCCTTATGGGGACTAGGGATTATGATGCAAAGAATATTAGCATACTCAAGGCAGGTTTTATAGAAACCTGATACGGGTGTCCACCTGATCATTAAAACCCAAAGCCAAGTAAGTTTCGCATGATTCAAGATAATGGCAAAAATGAAAAAAATTGTTACTCTATTATCAAAATTCTATCTCACATTTTCCCATTTGCTTTCATTTCTTCACACACACATATGCATGTAAAATAAATAAATAAACACTGGCCATTTAAAAAATTTCTAAAACATGACATTTTCAGAGGTGAAATCAAAGAAATTGAAAATTAATAGCGAGCTATTCATCTATTCATCCCTAAGGGGGCCTCCTTTCAGTTTGAGGAAAATGGGTTGAGTTTTCCTTTATATAATATAAATAACATTGGAGCAAGATTGCATCTGTCATAGATGAAAATACCATATTTATGTCTTCCTATAATCCATTCATTGCTTTATGGACCCAGAATCCTCCAGGGAATGTTACAAATCCACATAATGTCCCTGAGTGCTACATTTTGCATTGGGATCTATGATTTAGCTGACAGATGTGAATAAACACTTGGAGCCAAGGAGCTCTCTGCTAACTGCACATGTCTGCAGACTGAAGAGCACAAAATTCCTTGAAAGTCCTATTAGCTTTTCATTAACATCCTCTTCTATGATCTCTTCTTTGCTGCTGTGGAAATAATCTTCAGCCAATGATACTTTAAAAGGTATGTTGTGTGGCATTTTGTTCTTTATCCATCAATGTTTAATACAGCAATTAAAATGAAAATGTTATACTTTTTACAGAGAACCCAAACCCTCGAATGCTAAAATTTTGAGACATACTCTCTAACCATTAAAAGAAAATTTCAATATTTCTCTGATATTTTTTGGAGAGGAACTGACTCATTAATAACAAGCTCTCCTCAAGCCCACAAGTATTTTATTTATTTATTTATTTATTCATTCATTCATTCATTCATTTATCTTTTTTGAATCCTCACCCGAGGATATATTTTCCATTGATTTTTAGAGAGACTGGAAGGGAGGGAGGAAGAGGAAAGAGAGAGAAACATGGACCTGAGAGAGACACATGGACTGGTTGCTTCCTGCATGCCCCTGACTAAAGGCGGGGATCGAACCTGCAACCACGGTATGTGAACTTGATCAGGAACCAAACCCTTGACCCTTTGGTCTGTGGACCCATGCTGAGGAAAAATTGCCATGACCCAAACCAGCCAGGGTGTATAAGTTCTTTAAATAACCAGTCTACCTCTCCTCCCTTTTTTGATTTAAGTGGAATCTAAACTTTGCTCAAGGCCATTGCTTCCCTGGTAGTGATCTCCAAATCGTAGCACCTCTTTTTATGCCAAACACATTATAAAGACATGATGCTGTTGGCATCTCCATTTCATTTTCTATCTTTTTTTTAAGTAAGTGACATTCTTCTATACATTTTTCCATCATTCGATTCTACTAACTTGTTCACATTCACCCAGGGTTTTAAAGCCTGTTTTATTATTTTCCAACAACAACAACAACAAAATCCCATCTTCCTAAGAAGAACATCCTTCATCCATCTAGAAAATATTTTTGACTTTCTCAATAATAATGACCTGCACCTTCACTCAAATGCTATCCTCTGTCTTGGAGGGTCTTGTCATCCCTAGCATTTCTCTGTCACTGAATAAACCTCTTATTTTTTTCAGTGTTTATTCAGAATAGTGATAGTTGCATTGTATTTAATAGGTATTGTTTATTGTGGAATTTTACTCATGGAAGAATAGTATATATTGAAGGTGAACAATCAGGGCTGGATTATTGCATTTACCTGTTTTTGCAGCTTCTCAACACTTTTTAAATAAATTTTTGTTTTGAAAAAAATTGAACCCCTAGTTATGTTACAAGAATAGTACAAAATTTTTCTCACATATTTTCTTTGTCTGAATGATTTGAATATAAATCTCAGGCATTGCAGCCATTTACTTCTAAAAACATTATTCTGCATCTCCTAAAAGCAAAGGCCATCTTTTATATAATCACAATAATCAAATTTAATAAATTTAACATTGAGAAAACATAACTACCTAATATATTCCATATTTAAATTTTTCTAATTGTTCAAATTCTATTCTTCACAGCAATATTTTTTCTTATTTGAAGTCCAATTTATGATTACACATTGTTTTTAGTTGCCATGCTTCTAAAATATCCTTCTATTTTGGGCTAAATTGTGTCACCCCAAAATTGATTTATTGAGTTCCTCACTCCCAGTACCTTAGGATATGGCTGTTTTTGGAGATAAGGTTTGTTAAGTTAAAATGAGGTCATAAACATGGGCCCTGATCTAATATGCCTGGCCTCCTTGAAAGAAGAGTTGACTAGGAAGCAGACACACACAGAGGGAGGAACATGCAAAGACCAAAGGAAGATGGCCATCTATCACTCTGTGAGAGAAGCCCCCAGGGGAAACCAACCCTGACCACCCCTCGTTCTGGGACTTCTAGTCCACGGAATTGAAATTTTATTTGTTGAAGAAAGAAAATAAAATAACTTTTCACTGTTTAAGCCACTCAGACTAAGGTACTCACAACTGTAGCAAACTGATGCTGCATCTTGTATGTTGGAGAAATACCCACATACTATTTCCTCAAAAAAGAAAGTGAGATTCGATTCCCCACTGTCCCCTGTGGCCGGAATGTAAGCTCATCCCAAAGCTCCATCTACCGTCTGAGCTGGAGTGAGATTTTGGTTTGAGAGGGAGCCACATGAGGATACAGTACTAATGTACTCAAGAGTCCTTCCTGCGCCCTAACCAGTTTGGCTCAGTGGATAGAGCGTTGGCCTGCCGACTCAAGGGTCCCAGGTTCAATTCGGGTCAAGGGCATGTATCTTGGTTGCGGGCACATCCCCAGTGGGGAGTGTGCAGGAGGCAGCTGATCGATGTTTCTAACTCTCTATCCCTCTACCTTCCTCTCTGTAAAAAATCAATCATATATATATATTTTTTTTTAAAGAGTCCATCCTGCAATGCGAATGGTGGCGGAGGCATTTGGCTTTCCCAGGCAGAAGTGGTTCTCAGGGCAGCCAGACACAGCAAAGCTCAGGCAATAGTTGAATCTATAGCAAAGTCAAATACGTGGGCATCAGCAAGGCAAGACGTAGAATCGAGAGGTCAGTGGCAGTGATGATACGAGTCTTCATATTAGGACAGTTCTGCAGTTGACGCATGCTCCTGGAAGCTTAGTTTTGAGCTTTGTTCTTGAGCCGTGTTCTTTTCTGAACAAATAAATCTGTGAGCTCCTGATTTCTACTTAATAAATTCCTCTGGTGAATTCACCAACAGCTCCTTCCTTTGCTTGAAATAAAGAACTCTGAATAAAATCAAGTCAGCCTGCTTCCAAAACTTTATCAATTCTGTGTGGCCTAGGAGCAGGAAAAGAGAAGGCAGATGATTAGGATGATTTACATAATTCAATATGTTAATGAATCATTCTTATCTAGGTAGTAAAGCCAAGGTAAGAAAATCTATCTGGCAAAATATCCTAGCAACAATTTTACAATTTTAACTATTAAATTTGCTAAACCTAACACTAACTGTAATTAAGAAAATATGTTCACCTTTTATCTTATCACCGTAGCATAGTATTTTATTGATGTCTGTATTTCTTTCTGCTTTTTAACCTTATATATTATATTTTATACTATAGTCATGAGTCACTTAATGAGGGGACTACATCCTGAGAAATGTGTTATTTTGTCATTGTGCAAACATCCAAAACTAGATGAAATAACCTATTGCACACATAGGCTATGTGGTATATATAGCCTGTTACTTCCAGGCTACATTCCTGTATAGCAGATGACTGAACTAAATGGTACAATATAGGCGATTGTAACACAATGGTAAGTATTTGTGTACCCAAACATCCTATCATAGAAAATGTACAGTAAAATTATTCTATAAAAGACCAAAATGGCACACTGTATAGGACACTTACCATGAATGGCGCCTGAGGACTGGAAGTTGTTCTGGGTGAGGCAGTTGAGTGAGCGGTGAGAGAATGTGGAGGCCTAGGATATTACTGTACATGAATGAAGACTTTATAAACACTGATCACTAAGGCTACATTAAATTTATTTCAAAAATGGTTTTCTTTCTTCAATAATAAATTAACCTTATTTTGTTGTAGCTTTTTTTAACTTTATAAACTTTAAAAAAATTTAAACTTAGCTTACAACACAAATGTACAGGTGTACAAACATCTTTTTTTATATCCTTATTCTATAAGCTTTATTCAATTTTTATTTTTTTAACTTTTAAAACTTTTTATTAAAAACTCAGACAAAAGCACACACATTAGCCTAGGCCTACACAGAGTTAGTATCATCGATATCAAAGTCTTCCACCTACACATCTTGTTCCACTGGAAAGTCTTCAGGGCAACACAAGCATGAAGCTGTCACATCCTACAGTAACAGTGCCTCCTGGAAAGCCTCCTGAAGGCCCTGCCCCAGGCTTTTCTTGAGGAGGTGTCACGCTTTCCAGAAATATGTCCATGGTTATTTGCTTGTGTTTTGTTTTTCATAATAGATTAGATGCTTGTAAGCAGAATATGCACATTTAAATTTCTCTCTGTTCATTAAAAGTTTTCAAGGTTGAGGTCCATGTTTTCAAACTTTTTAAGAAGCTGCTTGAGGTCTGCAAAAGCTTCTGTAAAGCCATTCACTGTGAAATTTCTTGGAAGTTCTTCATCTTTTTCTTCTCCTGTAATTTCCTTTTCTCTTGCCTCTTCTTCAACTATGTGTTCCTGTCCTGATTTCAACAACTCCTCATTATTCAGTTCTTCAGAAACTACCTCTAGGAGCTCCTCAATGTCATCTTCATACATACTCAGGTTAAAATTAGTATTTGCCATCTCATCACAGCCTTGTTGATTTTTGCGATCTTTGCACTAAGATGTTATGACAGCTATGGCACCACTTTGTGATAGGAAGTTTTCAGCCCCATTATAATCATACTAGAGGCCCAGTGCACAAAATTTATGCAAGTGGCTCACCCCTCCCCCCACCCCCGTGGCTCCCTCTGCCTCAGCCCCTGCCCCTGCAGCTTCATCCAGTGTAATTAGCACAGTACACTTTTATTATTATAGACTAGAGGCCCAGTGCACAAAAATTTGTGCACTCGGGGGGGTGCGGAGGGGGGTCCCCCAGCCCGGCCTGTGCCCTCTCGCAGTCTGGGACCCCTCGGGATATAATGACCTGCTGGCTTAGGCCTCTCCCGGGTGGCAGAGGGCAGGCCCAATCCCTAAGTGCAGCCCCTGGTCAGGCTCAGAGCAGGGCCGATTGGGGAGTTGGGGCGCCGCCCTGTCATGCACAGAGCAGGGCGGATCGGGAGGT
>NW_005369934.1:2115990-2135247 GCF_000412655.1 Myotis brandtii | reverse complement strand
GTTTCAAACTGCCAGCTCAGAGGCCGGCAAGTCAGGCGGGGAACGTTGGAGTCTGCAATCACTGGAGCAAGTGAGCCTCATGTTCGCTTCCAGCTGCCTGGCTGCCGGCCGCCATCTTGGCTGACAGTTAATTTGCATAAGGATATGCTGATTAGCCAATGGGAAGGGTAGCGGTCGTACGCCAATTACCATGTTTCTCTTTTATTAGTGTAGATGGTGCCACTGTCTATATATTGTTCATTGTTTACCAAAACAACATTTGTTATGTGGCACATGATTGTTGCACTACAACATTTTATTCTCTATCTGTATGCCAGTCAATGTCCCTGAATGAAATAAATAGCATGCTCACTTAAATAAATTAAAGATCATTCAATAAAGGAACAATTTATAAAGATGTGTGCTGGGTATAAGGGAAGCAAAGAGGCAGTGCAGTTTCCCCAGACTAATAACCAAGGTGCTGCTCCCAAGCAAAAACTGAAGAGACAAAGACTGGGAATTGTTACTCAGCTCAGAGGCTCAAAGTGCTCTGTGCAGAGCAGTGAGTGACAAGTCTCCTTACTTGGGGCTGAGGGGCACATACAGCTTTCAGTGTTCCTGTGAAGAGGGAATTGGAGAATATATACCCATGCCTTGCTCTCCTTCTCTCTGATTTCCTGCCAGTGTTTCTCATTGCCATGACCAGAGGAAAAGGAAACGCTGAGAAGGTCCAAGCAGGTCAGCCTCCTGTGAGACAGAGCAGAGAGGATCTGGAAAACAGAAGTGATATATCTTCAGAATCACTTGACAGCATACTATTTTTAAAAATGAATATAATATTTTTCCTTAATTACTATTTTATTATGGAGCTTTTTTCCTATTATTTTTTCCTGTTAAAAATAACTTAGTGCCCTGGCCAGTGTGGCTCAGTTGGTAGAGCATCATCCTGTCCACCGAAAGGTTGCAGGTTTGATTCCCAGTCAGGGCACATACCCAGGTTGAGGGTGCATATAGGAGGCAACCAATCAATGTTTCTCTCTCACATTGATCTTTCTCTCTCTCCCTTCCTCTCTCTCTAAAATAAAAAAAAAACATGTTGGGAAAAAATAACTTGCAACATTATTATGAACATCTTGGTATATATTACATTTTTGTTTTGCATAATTCATAACAAATGACATCAAAAATTTTATGATTGCTTCTCAGAAAAAATAGTTTAATGTGAGGAATATCTGTGGTCCTAATTTATATCTCTATATAATAATCTTTAAAGTGGTTAACTTTAAAATGATGTCAAATTTGCATATAGTAATATGTTTTCAGAATGTATTTATCACTAAGGAATCACATACAACCAGGAGAATAGAAAGAGAAGATACTATTACTTTTGAAAGAGAAGAAGCGCAGTGTCAGTAGGGTTTGCCCACAGGTCATACGGCCCATTAAAATGGAGTGAATTGTGAGCAGAAGTTACTAATGTTTAAGGTCCAGGATAAGCAGCTGTAAGACGGTTTCGGTCGTGTGAAGCTTTGCTTGTTTAAAATCATCCACTGGACTTTATCCCTGACACAGCAGACAGACAGAGCAGAAAAGGAAATAGCAAGCAACTTGTACCCAAAATTTATAACCAGAAGGTGCATATATTGCATCTACTCATATTCCATTAGCTAGATCTTTTCTTTTCATCTTACTTATTTTTTAACTAAATTTGTTGCTATGACATTGGTTAATAAAATTATATAGGTTACAAGTGTACGATCCTACGATACATCATCTGTATATTGCATTGTATGCCCTCCATGCAAAGTCAAATCTTCTTCTGTCACCAAATATTTATTTGATGGGTATACATCTGAAACAGTAGCTTAAATATGAGGACAATATCGCCTTTACCCTTTATTACGCCCCACACATCTTCTCTCTGGTAACCACCACATTGTTGTCTGTGTCTGTAAGATTTTGTTTGTTTGTTTTTCTTGTTTGTTCACTTCTTTTTTTTTTTAAACATATTTTATTGATTTTTTACAGAGAGGAAGGGAGAGAGATAGAGAGTTAGAAACATCGATGAGAGAGAAACATCGATCAGCTGCCTACTGCACATCCCCTACTGGGGATATGCCCGCAACCCAGTTACATGCCCTGGACCGGAATCGAACCCGGGACCTTTCAGTCCACAGGCCAACGCTCTATCCACTGAGCCAAACCGGTTTTGGCTGTTTGTTCACTTCTTGCTTTCAGTTTTATATCCCACTTGTGAGCAGAATCATATGGTTCTTGACTTTTTCTGTATGATTTATTTCACTTAGCATGGTATTCTGAAGATCCACTTATATTGTCACAATAGCAGTGTTTTATCTTTTCTTATGGCTGAGTAGTATTCCATTGTATACTAGTATATGTACCACATCTTTTTTATGTGATCATGTAGTAGAGGACACTGGTTGTTTTCATGTCTTGGTCACAGTGAATAATGCTGCAATAAACATAGGGATGTATATATCTTTGCAAATAAATGTTTTCAAATTTTGGGGGTACCTACCCAGAAGAGGGGTTGCTGGCTAGATCTTAATCACACACACTCACCTACTTTCAAGGATGGTTGGGGAAATTAGTCTTATTTATGCTCTATTAGTCAAGTTTCTACTAAATAAAAGAGGAGGGTAGAAAGGTTAGTAAGCAGTCACATGCATGGGGTGAGCCTTTGGCCACCCATATAATACATAAATACATGACACATAAATACATAAAACATTCTCGTTTCTTTCCCAAGGAGAGATCTAGGTTTACCACCAACAAAATGTCCTTGCATCTAGATCAAACATAGTACTTTTCAGGAAAGAAAGTTCTCCTGAAGACACTTGCCCTCAACATACAATGGTGGGGTAGAAACACTACAAGTACAGAAAAAAAAAAAACAACCTCAAATTAAAAGAAGGTCCTGCTCATTGTCAATTTTGAAGACTTCATGCTGTGTAAGTTCCTTGGTTCTGGAACTAACTATTTTGTCAGTGTCCTCTCTAGTCCCTCCTTGGCCATCTTGTAATTTTTCCCCCTCTGTGGCCACAAGTGAAAAAGGGGGCTGAAGAACATGTCCTTGTAGACTTGCCCTCAACATACAATGGTGGGGTAGAAACACTACAAGTACAGAAAAAAAAAAAAACAACCTCAAATTAAAAGAAGGAAGAAAGAGCAACAAATCGTTACTTCCTGCTCATTGTCAATTTTGAAGACTTCATGCTGTGTAAGCTCCTTGGTTAGCCAGACCGTGTGCCATGGGTTCTGGAACTAACTCTTTTGTCAGTGTCCTCTCTCTAGTCCCTCCTTGGCCATCTTGTAATTTTCCCCCCTCTGTGGCCACAAGTGAAAAAGGGGCTGAAGAGCATGTCCTTGTAGCCCTTATACTGCTGGGGTGGACTTTGGGGAACAGGTTGTTTTAGAAGTTCAGCAACCACAGGTTCTCACAGGCCAGCCTTGTGCTTAGCAATGATTTACTTTCATCACTTTGATGGCAGTCCCCTCCATTTAAAGTAACCAAAGGGCGGGAATCTTCCCTGGTTATAATTTTTATGACCTCAGACTCTCATTTATCTACTAGTTTCTGAGGTCAGACTACTCCCTCACTCACCTCAATTTAATGGCAGTTACCTTTAGGCCATCTGAAACAGTAGCTTAAATATGAGGACAATATCGTGAAACTGACTTTTGATTCTGGGTTTCTTCAATTTTCGGATGAAGAACATTTAATATGACAGTTTCTAGAAAGGCTCTCAGCCATCCTACTTTCTTTTGCTGTTTGGGGTTTGATAATTAGGCTTTTCTAACCTTCTAATGTCTAAATTACTGAGCTCACAGTCAATTTAGTTTGATTTTTTTTTTTCATGTAATACCTTGGTCTTTGTTACAATCTTAGTATTTTAATACTAATTTGTCATACAATAGACATTAATACTTATTAATCTTTTTAAACCAGTTTGATATTGTCCCTCTTTCTTCCTAATTCACTCTTTGACAATCAAATGATCCGAAAAGTTAGCAGATGATAAGAGTGAACAAAAATTGTTTCCAATCAGTCTGTGCTCTCAAATTAAGATGGGTCTCTCTATTTCTAATTTTGATAAAATCTTGACTTTGAAAGATCATTATTGTGGGCTCTTTAGTGACTACTGAAACTGATTTTATGACACATAGAAAGAAACACTTTCTGTGAAAAAATTGAAAGATCATTATTGTGGGCTCTTTAGTGACTACTGACACTGATTTTTGACATACAGAAAAAAACACTTTTTGTGAAAAAATATCATATCTATATTTTAAGATCAGTGCTTATTTTGATTTAACAGGAAAGATAATATTCATTTACAGAATTTTTCCTTATATTTGTGCTTGCAAATTAGCTAATAATTGACTAAAACTATCTCTCCCCAAGTTACTTAGTATAAGTAGAAAGGATCTGCTCCAAGTTCGCCAACATTTTTACTTTTTCTTGCCACTTACCCTGGAGCTGCAGTTCCAGTAAAGATGTGTCCTACCTCTAAAATTATAACAGGTAACTGTTTTGATAAATATGTTTTCCTGTCATAATGAGAACCACCAGCTAATGAGCCTGCAATATTGCCTCTTTGCCTCCCACCACCTGATTGCAAAGCCAGTACCACATATTTTGGGTTTTATTATGGCAATATCCAAATTTCAGATATGAATTTTTACGTTAGGATATGGGCTACAATATTGTAACAAAGAGATAACAAAATACATGATTTCAATCGTACAGATTTCAACCATAATTTAAATCATGCAGGTTTGAAAATACATCATTTACATAATATGTATTTAAATACATTGTTCAAATAGCATAGGACAGATTTTCTCTCTTTTAGCTGAAAGTGACCCATGACAGATATGCTGACCTTACCATTCTCAATACATGGTTTTGATCTCCAGATACAAAGCAGCTGTCCCACTTATATCCATTCTTCCAGCTGGCAGGAAAGAAAAAAAAGAATTTGAAAATAAGCACTTTCCTTTTAAAAGATGGGGCTTTAATTGAATGTTGCACTTCTGTTTACTTTTTTTTTGGGGGGGGGGTGGTCAGAGGTAGTCATGTTGCCAGATCTAACTAAAAGGGAAGCAGAGAAATTAGGAAATTGTTTGGCCAAGCAGCTATTCATGCAATTAAAAGTGAACAGGTTTTATTAGTAATGAAGAAAAGAATGGTTAACAGAGAGAAATAAAAGACTTCTTTATACGACTGTACACTATACAGTACTCTTTCCACTAAACCAACCTTGAGGAATAATCTGACATTTGACAAGTCTAAGTGAAGGGACAATTGAATTCAAAGCTTGAGGGAAAAAAGTAGCTTTGGGGTGCAGGGCATGAGAAAATACTGTTTTCTAAATTTTTCTTTAGGTCAGAATAGCTGATAACCAAAATACTAAATTATAGATCTGGAAACATTTTTTCAGACTTCATCTTGCCTTTAATTTAGACTATACCTAAAGTACCCTGGGAAAATGTTAGCCTAATTTAACCTTCTGAGATTTTTAAAGAAGGAGGTTTCTAGCTTCTTTTAGCAATACTTTTACCATTTAATTTTGAAAGAGAAAAACCATAAGGTCACATTCCTTACCTGCAACCCCCCATTTCTCCAGGTTATAGTTTAATGTGATGGTGAAATGGTGGGGATAGAGCCAGTATGCCTGGGTTCAAATCTAGGGAATTCCAGCTCTGTTTCTTACCAACTTAGTGGCTCTAAAGAAATACTCAATCTCTCTAAATTTCAGTTTCTTAATCTATAAAAGGAGGATCATATTTGAAGCTACTTGATAGGGGTTTTGAGAGGATTAAATCATCGAAATGTGTAAAGGATTTAGAGAAGTGCCTGGTATTTGTTCAATTCTCAGTTAGTACCAGCTATTACTATCTCCTTGTATCAATTCTCGGGTCAGAAGATGCCCCCAAAAGAAATAATACTGCCTTTGAAAAAAACAGCTAAATTATAGTAATTGTAATCTAAATGAATCAGACAACATGAAACTACTTTATTTTCTATTAGCAAAGTGTGTTGCCCTGGTCAGTGTAGCTTAGTTGGTTGGAGTGTTGCCCTATACACTAAAAGGTCGCTGGTTCGATTCCCAGTCAAGGCACATATTACCCATAAATAAGACCTTTAAAATCTAAATCAAAATTCTGCTCAAAATTCTGGTTGTCTGTAAACTTCACATGAGCATGGGAACACACAGGAAGTCTGTCGAAAAGCAGGTAGAAATAAGCTCGTGGTGAGATTTATGAGTATGTTCACCTTTGACTGAGTATGTTCTCCACACTGCACACAGCTCCGGAAGGCAGAAAGGAAATATCTTACTGGATTGAGGTGTTGGAGGCTAAAACTCAGGGCTGGAAAGAACCTAGGGAATTTACACTTACCTTAAGGCCCATCAACCCACTCAAAGGACACAAAAATATACATCTGCAAAACGACTTATCAACAAACGTACATTGGAGCTTCATGCAGAAGAGCCTGAAATTGGAATCAGCTCAAATGTCTAACAACAAGCAAAATAAATTTGTGTGTATCTTTAAAAATGAAGGGTGCAAAATGAATAAATAGAACATGAATGAAGACCTATAACATCGTGCTAAGTGAAAAAAGTCAGACACCAAGACTATATACTATATGATTGAATTTATAAGAAATCCTTGTAAAGGAGAAACTACAGGAACATAATGCAGATTTGTGTGTGCCTGGGGCTGGGAGTTGGGGGAGGAGCTCAACTTTAAAATGACAGGAGGAATTTAGGGAGCTGAAGGAAATGTTTAATTTGTTGATGTGATGATGGTTTTACCACACTATTCATATGCCAGACCTTATCAAACTGCATGCTTACAGTGGGTACATTTTAATTCTACAAAAAGTATTTCTCAGTAAAGCAGCTAAAATAGGAAAACTCACCCACCTTACATTTTACCTCCCATTCCCCCAAATTGTTTTGTAAGACAATATATTGATCAAAATGCTGCTGATGAAAATGGCCTTCTGGAAAACATATTGAGCTCTCAGCTCTCCCTAACCCTCATGACTCGAGGATTTTAACTGATATAACCCCTAGAAAGCTACTGAGGTTAATCTCTGCTTTAGCTTCATGAAACACTATTCAATTTTTTTTTAATTTGAGTAAAATATTTTAATATCCATTAAATTTTCCTCTTTGATTCCTGAAATGTTCAAGTTAACTTCCAAATATTTAGAGGTTTTGCAGGTATTTTTCTGACACAAATTTCTAAGTTAAATCAATTTTGTTACAGAAATACTCTTTATGATTCCTATATCTCTATAAATTCATTGACTTGCATATAATATTTCTTAGTAAGTGCTACATTTGAGCTTATAAAGAATTAGTCTTATGCTATTGTTGGTTGAAATAGTCTTTCAATGTCAATCATCTCATTTTGGTTGATAGTATTATTCAGGCCTTCCAAATCCTTATAAATTTACTTCTTTCATTTCTTCCATTTTTGTTATTTAACTAAGTTATATTGCTCATCAAGTCTCCTGATTATAACAATTAACCATTCTGTACATTAATTCCTTATACCTGACTGATTTCTCCACTACACTTGGACTCACATTAAACAAAAATAATGGCTTTTAATCTTCATAACTCCAGCATTAGTATATTGCTTAGCATACAAGAAGTTGTCTTCAACTGTTTTATGAATGCATAGACTATTTAATTGATCAAATAATCAAGCAACCAATAATGAAAACCCTTGTCATTAGCAGAGTGCAAAATAGAAATGTATGAAAATCAGAATGCTGTAGGCTGAATGGTGTCCCCACTAAATTGATATATTGAAGCCCTAATCCCTAATATAGACTGTACTTGAATATAGTGCTTTTAGGAGATAATTCAAGTTAACTGAGGTCTTAAGGATGGGGTCCTAATTCAATAGATTTGGTGGCCTTATATGAAGAAGAAAAAAGTCCTTGCTCTCACTCTCGCTCTCGCTCTCACTCTCTCCATGCACCGAGGAAAAGCCACATAGTGATAAGGTGGTCATCTGCAAGCCTGAAGGGGGTGGGGGGAGAAGGGGGGGTATTAATATATGGTGGCAGAGAAGATTTGACTTTGGATGGTGGACACACAGTGCAATATACGGATCTTGTAACACAGAAACCCACACCTGAAACCTATATGTTCATGTTGACCAATGTCACCCCGATAAACTTAATTAAAAAATAAAATAATAATAAATACACACATCTTTAAAAGCCTAAAGGATCTATTTGAATCTATTAAATATGTCAGTGAATATCTGCCAATGAAGACTTTCTTCATGACTAATGGTCAAGAAAACAAGCTACAATCCGTCTAACCTACTCACACTGAATCCATCTGTAAACCTTTCTGAATATAAAAGAAGAAACAGCCCTAACTGCTCAGTTCCAAGGATGCTTTTTAAAAGAGATCAAATCTTTCCTATCTCTTACTGTGCAGTATGCTGTTCATAAGCTGTTTATGAAAATATTTTAAATATTTCACATTTAAAATGCCTGAAGTAAAAAATACTTTCATTGTAGTTGAACTTATTTGGAAGCTACATGAATTCTTCTAATATTCAGCCATCAAATCAGTATCTCATACCAAAGTAATGTTTAACCTGTAAAACAATAATTCATAGTACATTATTTTTTTTAATTTACCACAATATTAAGATTCATAAAATAGCTTTAAAATGACCTAAAATTGGGGTAAGCTAGATATTTTATCTTCCATAAGCTAAGATTAATGAGACCCAAAAGAAATATTTTCTGATATTCAAACTAATTTTTACCTTCTTTTGAAAGTTTATTTATTTGTAAGTTTATTTGCATGTTACAATACTAATTGAGAAATCAAAATATAATATGCTTTAATATTACCATCTTATATAGCTATTGCTGAACATATTAAATTTGTTTCATCTTCTGAAAAAAAATCTTAATTTTATTTATAAATGCTGTCTTCTATTCAGTTAACTGTTAATTTCTCAGTCTCTACAAATTTACCAAAATGGGTACCTAAATACCACTGAACATTAGCTTGATACAGAGATTTTTCCACCTGAGGGAATGCCTTTTCTCACTAAACTGACACTTCACCTCTGAGATTCATAGTTCTGGACTAAAACTGAAAATAATTGCTTTGTTAACTCTAAAAGAAACATCTTCAGTCAGTAGTTGTGTGAGAAGTAAAGCTTGTCTCATTGTTTACTGTGTCTGACAGAAACAGAAACCTGAAGACTAAGACTTATGCTTGGTTCAGCCTCTCCTAGCTGATGACAATTGCATTTCACAAGTGCCTGTGCCTAGCCAGTCAAAACTCACCTATAGTCATTCATCCCAAGGACTGAGCTATGCACCTATGAGTGGTATGTTTAAAACAGAACAAGATGATAAATAAACTAGTTATGTTTTATGAAGTTTGAACCCAGAATAACACCTAACATTAAAATAGGCTGTTTATACACCTTTCTAACTCAGTGGAGTTTTGTGATATGTTTGTAGAGTTCTTTTCTCTAGACTAGCAAGAGGGCAGTTTGGCAATTTGTCTTCCTGTTATCAATGAGAATGAGCAGTCCATTTGGTCATTACATGAAAACCCAAGAATTAGATTCTCTTAAAGGTCACAGGCACCCTGAGACCCTGGGTGTTATTTCAACATCTAAAACCTGAATCCCTAGTTCACGATTCAGTAACTACCATAACATCTCTCAACTATAAGGGCTCTTTCCAACAGCCAGAGGGGCTATTGTCACACCTGGGATTTTCAGTGGTCAAGGTGACTCCACTCTGGCTTTGTTTGATACTATTTCTGCAAATATATCCAGTGATTGTGTTGCAAAAAACTCACAGGATACCTGCTAGCAGAGTGAAGAGACTCCTGAAGCAAATTACAGTAGGTCTATTCTTGAGGGAGAATGATGATAATTTGTACTGTTTCTTTCTTTAAAATGTTAAGTATCTGTTGGCCAGTGAGTAATAAAATCCTATCCTATATTGTAAAGATTGTTGTGATTTTCTATGGTGGATACTGAAAGAACTTTTTTTTTTTTACTTGCTAAGCCTACTACTACTTAGTCTTGTCTTTTTATTTGTTTACTTTCATTTCCTCTTGTTTTCATTTATTTATTTTATTTATTTAAACCATGACATAATTGTAATAGTAGGCCTGTTGTTCTTCCTCATCATGGGATTCCTTTCTGGCATTCCCTGATATGTGATCAATGGAAGGTAGGCTGAAATGAGAGAAAGAGTCCAGGATCTAAAGTCAGACTACCTGGGTACTAGTCTTATTTATTTCCTTAATTTTCCTCATGAAACAGGGAAAGTCATTGTATCACTTTCCAAAAAATGATACATGGTATCTCACCCCAAAAATGAAGGTGTTGAAAAGGATGATCCCTAAGGTCTCTTCCGATGCAAAGCCCTTTGATTCTATGAATCCAATAACTCTTGTTCTGTATGGGTTAGCTTTGATTAGGAGAAATGTCAAACACTGTACAAAGCATAAATGTCCATTTACTGGAGAATAAGTGAGATCTCATTATTAGTATTGACCTCTCTACTGATAACCTTGATCCATATTGCTATTCCTATGTATAGAGGTTCAGTTCATTTAATTCTCTTGGTAAATGTAGTGATTATGATCACAGGCTTTGGAGTCAGAAAACTTGGGCTTGAATTCTGAACAAGGTATTTAAATGCTCTGAGATTGTAAGTATCTTAGCCCTTTCTGTAAATTAGGAATAATTCCTACTCCATAGTCATTTTACTGGGTATCACATAAACACATGTAAAGAATCTAGCACAGTGCATGGCATAAAATATAAATTAAAAAGTATTATTATTGTTACTGAGTTTTATTCCTTCCTGAAAGCAGAATTTGGAAGAAAAAAAATAGGGAGTGATAATATAAAAGTGCTAGATATTAGAGAAGGGTGCCATCAAAGGGAAAAAAAAACAATTGTAAAATTTGAAAAATTTAATCGGCTACAAAATATTCTGTAAATTAGGGATGGCAGATGGCATGTTGACACTGGCTTACAGCCTCCATGGTGGACATCACTAATTATCAGAGCCTAAGGAGCTTGGGCATGACCTCAGAATCCTCCTAATCTTAATACTCAGATAGGCACTACCCATTGGGTCACAGCGCCCAAGACAAAATCTAATTTGCCATCTTTTGCCCAGGTCTATCATTAGACTAGGCCAGTGGTTCTCAACCTGTGGGTCGTGACCCCTTTGGGGGTCGAACGACCCTTTCACAGGGATCACCTAAGACCATCGGAAAACACATATATAATTACATATTGTTTTTGTGATTAATCACTATGCTTTAATTATGTTCAATTTGTAACAATGAAAATACATCCTGCATATCAGATATTTACATTACAATTCATAACAGTAGCAACATTACAGTTATGAAGTAGCAACGAAAATAATTTTATGGTTGGGAGTCACCACAACATGAGGAACTGTATTAAAGGGTCGCGGCATTAGGAAGGTTGAGAACCACTGGACTAGGCCCTTTAAAAAAATAAATCTGGATGAAGAATGTGCATACACTGGGGATAAAAACTCACAAAATAAATTTAAAAGTTAAATTTAAGTCACAGGCATTATAATTACCTGTCCTGCTTTCTTATTGAAGCTCCAGAATTTTTGAACCAGCAAATAACTCAGAATTAGTTGCACTACCATTCTTACAATAACACTGAAAATCACACTATGGGACGTTCTATGGTATGTTTATTGGCCAAACAAAAACTTATTGAAAACCTTTTTTTTTCCTTAAGCCACTGTGAGTTTAAACCTACTAAAAAAACTCCAATAGATTTTATGGAAGAAACGTTTTTGGAATCCTGGATATCATGTTGTAGAAAGGAATAAAAGAGAGATATGGCTGCAAAAATGCTGACCTTGTATGTGGACATATTTCCCAAAGAAGCACCAAATCAATCTGGACAACACTGCAGGTATGTTATGTTTGTATGGTAAATCCAAAAAACATTTCAGCATCTCACTTATCTGAACAACCCAGGAGCAATGCTGACAATTGAGCGTGGTGTGGAGTGGTCCCTTGAAGACTGTTTCACAGAGGTAAAGCACAACTAGAATAAGAACGTGTTTTAATTAAATTAAATAAAGGGTAACTTGAGGTATCAATTTGTAAGAAGAAAATCTGAATCCAGTTTAACCTGTCAACCCTCTCTTTTGAAACAAAATTACATCTTCTTAAACATCATTAATTTATCAACCTCGTTAATAAAGTTTCAATTTGCAGAGAATGTTATATCTTGTATTTTACTGCCTAATACATGTGATGTGAGTGAATAGAATATTTGGTATTTTACAATATATTTTAGTGGATTTAAAATAAATTTTATTACAATCAATTAGACATGATTATCTAAAAAGACACTTGCCATTGTTTTAGATCATTATAAGTAGAAATTTACCAAATTTGAACTTGTTTTAATAGTTGAAGAGTGATTACAATGTACTTTCTTTTTCAGAATTAATTGGAGGTTAACTACACAGCAAATCCTGATTTTTGACAGTATATTGGATAAGGATATTTTTAATGAAGGTATTTTAGAACAATGATCATCTGGCATGTCAGATTTTGATGGCAGCTGTGAAGTGATTGAGTTTGGTCAGGTGATACAAAATGTGAATATGCCACCTCCGCCTGCTAGAGTTAGGTCAGGATTAGTTATAGTGATGAATGTTCTGGAGTATAATCTCAGATGTAATGATTTATGTGTGAAAAAGAGAAAATGCTTCTACTTTCTAAAGATTTATTTATAATGGAGCATCAATTCGATGCTAGAACTCTTCATTGTTTCATAGTTTAACTCACCAATTTGCTGTGGATGGCTCTAACTGAAGTGCATTTTATAGGAATGCAAACTCAAACAGAAGTTTAGAAACTTACTCAAGTGAGAGACCCCATTTTCTAGGATTATGTTCCTGGTTCAGCATATTCTTAACACCCAGACTACCCATTCAACTCCCCACATACTTCAAGTGTGCTCTCATGGGCTTCATAGTCTGCTCTGCCTTTCATACCCTTCCTTTGCATAATGGTACAAGTTCATTCCTGGCTTTAAGGTCTTATCTCAACTCTCATCTCCTCAGAGAGGCCTCCTTTGACTATGCTATTTGAATCAGCCCACCAGCCTAGTCCATCTATAATAATAAAAACATAATATGCTAATTAGACCGGACAGCCAAATGACTTTCAGACATCCTTCCAGACATCCTTCCAGACAACCTTCCGGATGAAGCCGGGGCTATGAGGGCTGAGCTCCTTGCAGGAATTTCATGCATCGGGCCTCTAGTTTCTTTATAATATCACTCTGAATACTGCCTTTAGAGCCAGTTCTTACTCATTGTTATGAGCTTGCCTGGGAAACCCCTCCCCAAATTAATATTTTAAATAATAACTCCCAGGACCTCAGAATGAGATTATATTTTAGATGGACTTTTTAAAAGATAATTAAGGTAAAATTAGGTCACATAAGTGGGCCCTAATCCAACATGATGGTGTCCTTATAAAAAGTGATGATTAGGACACAAGCATACACCGAAGTGATGGCATGAGAAGGCTCCAGAAGAAGATGGGCATCTACAAACCAAGGAGAGAGAAACTCAGAAGAAACAAACCCTGCCAACACCTTGAACTTGTAAAGCTCCTTATGTATATTTTTATTATGCTTCCAACCACACTATAGTGATACCATATATTTATACATATTTCTACTATCAGACTGTATTGTTCAGTTATCATGTCTTTTTATCTTTGCATCTCCAGCACTTACCACAGTGTCTACCTTATATTAACTGCTCAATAAGTGATCAGTAGAATCAGATATTTTATAGGGATAGCCAATGTATTTATATGACACAAAGTAGTCAAACGTGCTTTGGTTTTTATTTACTTAGCTCTTGTTTCCTATATAATTTCTCTATTAATAGAGGGTCACTGTAGTTATTATTTTACACATATATACTTTTGAAAGTATGTAGCCTAGGTGTTACATTAATTTGTGTTTATTCCCATTTAATAATCACTGAACTAACTTCTTCAACCATGATTAAAACCATATTTATTCTGACAGTTCTCATACTACCTTTAAAAGGATTATTAGATTATGGAAAATTGTCTTAGGTAAGTGGTTCAATCCCTCAGCAGCTGGTTACAAGTTCAACTTTATACAAAACTAGAGGCCCAGTGCATGAATTTGTGCATGGGTGGGGTTGGACTGGGTCAGCCAGGGGGAGAGGCCATGGGCAGCTGCTGGACAGCCCCACCCCTGATTGGAGGAGTGGCGATTGGGGGCAGGGCCTGTCCGTGGGAGGGGCCGCAAGCAGTAGGTCGGCTGGCCCTGACCCTGGTGGAACTCCCGGTTGAACTCCTGGTCAAACTGCCAGTGGAGGTTACAATTGGCATATTAGCCTTTTATTACATAGGATAACCTAAATGTCACAATTTAGACTGATAGCATGACCTTCCCATTCTCCCTATTCCTGATTGCCATTTAGGATCTCAATCTTTTCAAGTTAATAAGGTTTAGAAAAATACTATGGAGTACTATACTAGCTGTCTACTGAAGGAATAAGAACTAGACCAATTCAAATAAGCCTAGAGTAAGAAGCTAATTAAGACCTGTAGCCATCCTCTTGTTCTAGGGAGGCTATGAGCTATCAGAATAATCCCTGGAAGTCTCTATATTTTCTGAATCTAGGCAGAGTCAAAATGTGACTAATCTAGGAAGTGATGCAGTTTAGGAAACATCATTTTTCCACAGTGTATCAAATGTCCAATTACTTGAATTAGAACAGACTCAAATATCTCAATATGTACAAGAAGTAAGAAAAATAAAACCTGGTGAACTAAAATTGTAGTGAGAGAAAACAAATCCTGTGAGGCAACTGTTCATGCTGAATTAAGCCTCTGGACACTTGAACCATTGATCCTAGCCATTCTCCATTTCATTAGCCTATTTTATTGTTCTATTAGCCCTTTGTTCTGTTTACATGTTTGTTATTTTTCTTCACATTACTCTAAGGGTAGGAACCTTGTCTTTTGATTCTTGCTGCATTATCACCTCAAAAAATTCTTTGCTGCCTTGGCAAGTGTTGCTCAGTAGTTAGAGTATCTGCCCAAACACCAAAGGGTCTTGGTGATTACTAGACTAGACTTAGTGTGGTGATCTCATTATAAGGTATATAAATGTTGAGTCATTATATTGTACACCTTAAACTGATATAATATTGTATACATCTGTATTTAAATAAAAATGTTATAAACGTAGTACAGAAAGTTCTTTATACCCATCACCCACTTTTCCCAATGTTAACATCCTACATCACCATGGTGGTTTTATAAAAATTAATAAGTTAACATAGGGACAGAACTATTAACTCAAATGACACAATTGATCAGATGTTTTAATTTATATCTTGAAAGCATTTTACCCCCCAAAAAACTAAAATATATATTTTTTCAAGTGCCCATAGAACATATTTTAGGATAGCACATATTAGGAAACAAAACAAGTCTCAATAAATTTAAGAAGAGTAAAAACATATTATGTGTCTTTTTGGACTACAATTTTATGAAACTACTAGAGGCCTGGTGCATGAAATTCGTGCATGGGGATATGCACACTAGAGGCCCAGTGCACGAAATTCATGCACGGGAGGGGGGTCCCTCAGCCCGGCCTGCACCCTCTCCAATCCAGGACCCCACAGGGATCAGGTCTAAACTGGCAGTCAGACATCCCTCTTGCAATCCAGGACCACTGGCTCCTAACCGTTCACCTGCCTGCCTGCCTGATCGCCCCTAACTGCCTCTGCCTACTGGCCTGATCACCCCTCACTGCCCCCCCGCTGGCCTGGTTGCCCCTAACTGCCCCCCTGCTGGCCTGATCACCCTTAACTGCCTCTGCCTGCCAGCCTGATCACCCCCACCTTACCCCCCCACCAGCCTGGTTGCCCCTCACTAACTCCCCTGCCAGCCGGGTCGCCCCACGCAGCCTGTTCAGTCATCCATTTGGTTGCAATGGTTGCTTAGGCTTTTATATAGATAGATAAATCAATTACAAGAAAAAAATTGAAAATCACACAAAGACCTGGAGGATACATAGCATGTTACTAAACAATAAATGGGTTAACAATGAAATAAAAAATAAAATCAAAAGATACCTTGAGTCAAAAATGAAAACTAAACAACCTCAAATCTTTGGGAAACAGTGAAATCGGTCCTAAGAGAAAAACTCATAGCATTACCGGCCTACTGCAAGGAATAAGAAAAATCAAACAATCTAACTTTACACCTAAAGCAGTGGTTCTCAACCTGTGGGTCATAACCCCTTTGGGGGTCAAACGACCCTTTCACAGGGGTCACCTAAGACCATTGGAAAACACACATATAATTACATATTTTTTTTGTGATTAATCACTATGCTTTCATTATGTTCAATTTGTAACAATGAAATTGGGGGTCACCACAACATGAGGAACTGTAAAGGGTCGTGGCATTAGGAAGGTTGAGAACCACTGACCTAAAGGAACAAAAAAACAACAACAAAAACAAACAAACAAACAAACACAGCCCAATGTGAATTTAAAAAAGATATAAAATTAGAGCTAAATAAACAAAATAGTATCTAAATAAAACAATATAAAATATTAATGAAACCAAGGGTTGGTTTATTCAAAAGGGAAACAAGATTGTACTACATCAAACTAAAAAGTTTTTGCACAGCAAAAGAAACCATAAACAAAATAAAAAGACAACCCACTGAATGAGAGAACATATTTGCTGATACATCTGATAAAGGGGTTAAAATCCAAAATTTATAAAGAACTGATAAAACACAATATGAGAAAAACAAACAACCCAATTTAAAAATAGACAAAGGACATGAGTAGATACTTCTCCAAAAAGGACATGCAGATGGCCAATCTATCTACACTAATAAAAGAGAAACATGCAAATTGGTGTCACTCCACTACACTCACCAGCCAATCAGATGGGTATGCAAATTATCCCAACAAAGATGGTCATTAATTTGCATACATAGGCACCCAGCGGCCTGGGTCCCGGGAACATCATTGGCACCCAGGTCACTCCAAAGTAGGCCCCATGTGGGCCCTGAGCAGTGTAGGAAGGGCCTGAGACAGGGGGCTCCTGGGCAGGGGTGGAGCCGGCCATCGAGGCTGAGGGGGGGCCCCTGCCTAAGCCTAAAGCCTTGGCCAGAGGGGGTAGGCCTGGGCAGGGGGCGGAGCCGGTGATCTAAGGGAGATGGGGGTCCCCTGCCTAGGCCTGACGCCTCGGCCAGAGGGGTCAGGCCTGGGCGAGGGGCCAATTCGGCGATCGGAGGGTGATGGGGGTTGATGCCTCTGGCCCAGGAGTCAGGCCTGGGTGGGGGGAAGAGACAGTGATTGGAGGGTGATGGGGGTCGAGGCCTCTGGCCAAGGAGTCAGGCCTGGGTGGGGGCCAAGGGGGAGATAGGTGTGAACTACAGAGGAAGCACCTTTTCTGACCACTCATTGGCTAAGCTCCCTGTATGCCACTGGTAATATTCTTAGTAATTTGGGTAATGAGAATCCAAAAAGGTGATCTAGGGTTTTCACCACACTCCTGGCGACAAAACGAAGGTCTGCTGCTGGAGGGCTAAGAAATGTCATATCCTGCCCTAGCCGGTTTGGCTCAGTGGATAATGCCTTGGCCTGCCAATGGCAGGGTCTGAGTTCAATTCTGACCAAGGGCATGTACCTAGGTTGCAGGCTCCTCCCTGGCCAGGGCCCAGGCCAGGGCTCATGCAGGAGGCAACCAATCAAAGTGTTCCTCTCACTTTAATGTTTCTCTCTGTATTTCCCTTTCTCTTCCACATTCTCTAAAAATCAATGGAAATATATCCACAGGTGAGGATAAAAAAAAATAATAAAGAAATTATTATCCTATGAAAGACACATCTTGAAAATGCCTAAAGAAAGTTGTCATTTTTTCATGGTGAAGGGACTGGAGTTCATGTTGATGAAAAAACCTTGGTGGCCGCGGTGACTGGCAGTGGCTGCAGCAGCAGAGTGATGGGGCTGGTGCCTTCCGCTGATCAGCCCGGTCGCCTCCCACAAACGGAGGCCAGACTGCGGCTTAGGCCCACTCCCCAAGATTAACCATAACTTCGCTACCCTTCCCATTGGCTAATCAGGGCGATATGCAAATTAACTGCCAACCAAGATGGCGGACGGCAGCCACGCAGCTGAAGCGAACATGAGGCTTGCTTGCTCCAGTGATGGAGGAAGCCAAGGTTCCCCACCTGCCACGGCCTGCTCTAAGCTCCAAAAGCAACAGCTCCAAAAGCAACAAAGTTTCAATTATAGAAGCTAAACAAACCCCAGATACCTGCTTTCAGTCAGCTGCGGCCTCAGAGCTGGGAGCGCCAGTGACCGCAACAGAGTTTCAATTATAGAAGGTAAATAAATCCCAGAATAAAAAAAAAAAAAGAAAAGAGAGGCTGGGAGTTTCAGTTGCCAGCCAGCCTGAAAACGGCCCTCAGCCCCTCACCCAGACTGGCCAGGCACCCCAGTGGGGACCCCCATCCTAAAGGGGGTGTGGCCAGCCTGAAAACAGCCATCAGCCCCTCATCCAGGCTGGCCAGGCACCCCAGTAGGGACCCCCACCCTGAAGGGGGTGTGACCAGCTGTAAACAGCCATCAGCCCCTCACCCAGGCTGGCCAGGCACCCAAGCGGGACCCCCACCCTGATCCAGGACACCCTTCAAGGCAAACCAGCCGGCCCCCACCCGTGCACCAGGCCTCTATCATATATAGTAAAAGGGTAATATGCAAACTGACCCTAACAGCAGAAAGACTGCTCACTATGACACACACTGACCACCAGGGGACAGACGCTCAATGCAGGAGCTGCCCTCTGGTTGTCAGTGCGCTCCCACATGGGGGAGCTCTGCTCAGCCACAAGCCAGGCTAATGGCTGCCAGTACAGTGGTGGTGGTGGGAGCCTCTCCTGCCTCTTCAATAGCGCTAAGGATGTCTGACGGCAGCTTAGGTCTGCTCCCGCTAGCAAGTGGACATCTCCCGAGGGCTGCCAGGCTGCCAGAGGGATGGATGATTGCCATCTTAGGCCCAATCCTCCGGGGAGCAAGCCTAAGCCAGCAGGTGGTCATCCCCCGAGGGGTTCCAGACTGCGGGGCACAGTC
>NW_005369934.1:2101632-2115963 GCF_000412655.1 Myotis brandtii | reverse complement strand
GCACAAATTTTTGTGCACCGGGCCTCTAGTATATATATAAAAGCCTAAGCAACTGGTTGACCTGTGAACCGGTAGCTATGACATGCACTGACCACCAGGGGGCAGACGCTCAATGAAGGAGCTGCCCCATGGTGGTCATTGTGCTCTCACAGTGGGAGCGCTACTCAGATGACCAACGGGCGGGCGCCAGATGCCTGGCTCATGGCTGGCAAGCCTACTGAGTGGTGGCAGCAACAAGCGCAGTGGGGCTGAGATGAGCAGTAGCGGGGCAGTTTCTGGCCTGGGCTCAGGCTCCTCCCTAGCCGCCTGCCGCAGCCTGATCCCCTCAGACCATGCCGAGGGACCGGTGCACGAATCCATGCACTGGGCCTCTAGTAGACATATAAAAAATACTCAACACCACTAATCACCAGAGGAATGCAAATTAAAACCAAAGTGAGGTATCACCCCACACCTGCCAAAATGACTATTATCAATAAACCAACAAACATAGCCTTAGCTAGTTTGGCTCAATGGATCGAGTGTTGGCATGCAGACTCAAGGGTCCTAGGTTCCATTCTGGTCAAGAGCACATGCCAGGTTGCAGGCTCGATCCCCAGTAGGGGGCATGCAGGAAGCAGTCAATCAATGATTTTGTCATCATTGATGCTTCTATCTCTCTCTTTCTTACTTCCTCTCTGAAATCAATAAAAATATATTTTTAAAAAATCAGCAAACATAAAGTGTTGGTGTGGATGTGGGGAAAAGGGAACCCTTGTGCACTGTTGGTGGGAATGCAGATTGGTGCAGCAACTCTAGAAAACAGTATGGAGTTACCTCAAAAATTTGAAAATGGAACTGCCAAGTGACACAGTGATTCCACTTCTGGGAGTTTATCTGACTAAGTCCAAAACACTAATTCAGAAGAATATATGCACCCTTATGTTCACTGAAGCATTATTACAATAGGCAAGACTTGGAAGCAGTTCAAGTGCCCATCACTAGGTGAGTGGACTAGAAGCTGTGGTGCATTTACACCACAGAATGCTGCTGGAAAGGAGGGAAATCGTGCCTTTTGTGGAGACATGGATGGACATGGCGAGTATTGTGCTGGATTCGGTGGGCCAATCAGAGGGGGACAGATGCCATGTGATTTTGCTTATGCGTAGAGTCTAATAAACAGAAGAAACTAACCAATAAAATAAAAAGTATAGGCCATTTTGTCTTTCAAAAACAAAACATAAACAATGCGTCTGCTCCATTTTATTTATTCTACAATGCATGTATCATGATGAATTAATAACTTAATAGAGAACAATGTGGTAAAATAGAATGGTCCAGGGATTTAAAGTCAAAATACCTTTGTTTGAGTCCTGGTTCTGTCATTTATTGGATATGTGACCTCAGACAATTGATTTGATTGAGCTAGATGTGTTCCTTGCTGTGCATACCTCTTGTGGGAATAAAGTGGGGTAATGTCTGTGAATGTCTATTACACCCAACAGCTGGCATGGAATGGCCAAAAGGCTGTCCTCTGAGCTTCCGCAACCAGGGAGAGTGTTTAACAGCATCACACAGGTGTGTCATGGGGCTGCGTAAAGGAGAAACCGGTTTTCCACTTAAACCTCAAAAAGCAAGTTACTTTTTAACCCAAGAGAGTACAAAAGAGTACTCCCCATGCCTCACTGTGGCAGAGAATACCGTGGATGAGAGCTGGAATACAGACCTAAAACAGAGTGCATTTTCTCCTGACTGGAGAAAAAAAGGGACACCCCTCCTAAAGCATTATATCCATACAGCAGGCAGAATCTAGTATAGATTGGAAAGAATAAACTGCAATAAAAATCAACCTAAAAAAGAATCTATGCTGGAAATAAACTATGGACAGTGGCGACAAAAGGACCTGAGGATATTACCAAAATGTTAAGAACTGTGACTAAAAAAAAAAAACAAAAAACGATATTTAATATACGTGGAATAAGAACATGATCATGGTGGTAAGACGTATGTGAATTTGAAAGATAGGGAATCCACACCAAATTAGAAATAAAATTTATTTCCCTAGTTTGTATGCATTGTATTTGTATGTGTATGTGTATTTTATACAAATGTAAGCACACAAAATATATAAAACACATACATAAATCATCGTATAAGCAAAAGGCACACACGTTCTGTTTCAGGGACCAGTCAATCTTATACACAATGTTGTCTTTCCCCCAAATTTCTGAGTTACTTAAAGAAGGCTCTGGATGTTGTTGTAGGATGTTAACTGTACTTGGAAGGGAAAAACTTTAGTGAATTTCAGCTTGAATATTGGAATTCCAGTTGCACAAATCTCAGTAAACGACCTTATCTAGTGAACTCTGACTGTCTCTGTTTGTAGGTGCTGCACATGATAAAAACTCGTAGGAAACCTAGGAGCTTGTTTGAAGGTTTACCTATTCCAACGTGTGTCTCAGCTACTGCGATACCTATGACCAAAGAATGGTTCTCCACTGCCTGGGAATCTCTGAACAACAGCTCTGAAAAAGATGCCCCTGGAACAGAAAGGGTCCATCGATTCATCAAGTGGAGTCAGTCAGTTCAAATACAGGGATGTGGCAATCAGTAAAATTTATAGTACAGTCAGAATGCTCTTATATTTAACTTTAGGGAATATAAAACATTTTGTAAATAAGGGGGATGATCATTGTAACATGATGTAAACATTACTGCAGAATTTTCATGGACTTACTAGTATCCCAGTTGTCACTATAGCTCAGCCACAAGACATAAAAGAGTTCCCTGACATCATTGCGACCAAAAGCTATGCCTAGGGAGAGCTTGGGAAGGCCTTCCATTTGATTAATAAAAAACAAAAACAAACAAACAAAAAAACGGTGTTAATATTCTCTGTTAAACTGAGAATTCTTGCATGCTGGAAAGATGGATTGTCAAAAAAAAGTATAGTAACTCAACAATTTTAGAAAAAGTTACTGCTCACTTTTGAGGTTTGGTCTCTCATTGCAATCTGGTTTCTGTTTGGAGATATTTTTACACTTGGCACCTCTGTGCCTAATTACACTTTAAAGCATGGGAGACATTTTAATAAATTCCCTACAATGCATAGTTTTTCAGCTATAGCTTTGTAATTTGGGTATTTTTGTGTTTTCTAGTCAGTAACTTTTTGCTACAACAAATTCTGGTAGGAAATATTCAGAAGATGATTGTAATGGCCCATTAATCCAAACAGGATCAGTCCTTTTCCAGACAGTATTCAGTGACAATAACTCCAAGAACCTACCCAGTTTGTTTGGATACCAATAGAGTAACTGCATTCCTTAGGAAGGAAATGGTAAGACAGCTTTCCTTTGCAACATCTGAAGCCGTTCTTTAAATTTGTAAAGACAGTAAATTGAGAAGACTTTACTTTGCACTGTAAAATAAATTATATATTGTTAACTAAGAATGTCTCCATAAGCGATGTATGAAAAACAATGAGTATATGAATGTGATTCTGGTGCTGTTGAACCTTTTGCCAGAAATAGCCAGTGCATCTTCTCTGGTCGGATTCTAGGCCTCCTCTCAGTCTTCTTGTTTTGTGTTGTCAGCCCTTATTGCTTTCCTCTGTGCTTCACAATGATCGGGTTCTTTTTTAAAGTCATTGTTGGGAAATGAATTAAAAATACATGTATACACTCTGCCTTCAAATGGCCATAGTTCCATTCATAGAGTATAAGTTGACACTTTTTTTTGCCTCAAGTATAAGTTTACATTTGTGTTTCAATTCTTCTCATTTTTCTATTTCTGCTCATAATCGATATTCAATGAATCTGTACAAATTAGAAGTTTACATAAATGTGTTTCTATGGCACTTCTAATGCGAATGCACAGATCTTGTGGTTTTAAAGAGGAATTCCCTTGTCTAAATGCTACTTGGGAAATGCTCTTTCATGAATAAGAATTATTGACACTTATTGAATGCTTACTATGAGCCAGATGCTCTTGTAAGCTTTTTCCATGTGTACTTCACTGGATTACTCATAATAACCCTATGAGGGGAACATTTTCTTTTACAGGTGGAAAAACAGGTTCCCGGAAAGACTGCGTGACTGGTCCAAGACCATACAATGATGGGACAGAGTTTTGAACCCAGGTGCTCCTCTGACTCCAGTCTTTCTTACTAACCTGTTGTCTTTAAAACATCTGTCTCCCATAGTTGTTTCCTACATTCCCGAACAAGTGACCTGCAGTGAAATGGTCTGCTTCTGGAACTGAAATTTAGCTTAGCCAACTGATCCAGGGATTTGCTGTTTAATTGTCATTGTCTACAACATTTACACAGGTCTGATAAAGATATTGATCACTTAAAACGCATGACTATCCAGCGCCACTGTAGGTGACACCAAGTGTAGCTTTTTTATGTTCTCCTGCCTTTCACAGAAGCCTCAGTTGATATTAAAAGCTTGAGGTAGCATGAAGCCTGCTTTCAGACAATCAGTTTAAGTCACGGGCTCTTCAATGTTATCCTATTTATACCTGTTCATTATATTGCACTTAATATGAAATTACAATGAGTCACTTCATAAGTGCACCTTTCTTAGACTTAATTAGACACTGAAGAATTATTAAACATTTGACAGCATATTGTACGTTTGAACTTAGTATTGAATTCTCATTCATGTTAATGCACACACAATGTAATATCACATGTTTCTCTGTGAGCTTATATAATTTTTCTCAATTTAACAGCTTTTCAGATTCCCAATTTTTTCAGAAATTTGGCACATAAATATTTTCTAACAGGTTAGATGCTACCCTTAATTAAAGATAAGAAATTTGATCAGGTAAAGAACAGCATAATGACCATTTAAAGGAGGGAAAAGTCGTCTGGGTTTTAAATTTCAAATCTGTCCCTGAAAATGTGAAATATTTTAGGTGTGTTACGTAATTGTATTATTTACCTCATCTCTAAAATTAATGTATTAAGCAAGATGTTTTCTGTCTATATTTAGCTCTAAAATATCTAACAAACTGTTTTTGGAGATTTCATTATAGAAAGAGCTGTATTACTTAATCAGAGATCTGATATCACCAAATTCAAGTACCTTATAGTTCTTGTCAACTTGCTCATTGTAACAGGCAGGTAATATACATTATAGTTCAGTCAATTTTATAATAGTTTTCTTATTTATTAAAGTCTTATAACTATTTATTTGCTATAAAAACAATTGAATAAGAAAATGTATACATTGGAAGCAAATAACCTTTTAAGTGAATTAGGATCTGTACCCAAACATTAATTTAGCAATAACTAAACAATGCTTATACCATGGAAAGTCTATGGGAAACCTGTAGAAAGAGCAGAGTGACATATGAGTATTTAGTTTAGCTCCTAACCAGTTTCAGCAGCACCACCAGCAGGGCATTCTGCCCTCTGGAACAGATATTTTAGTTTAAACATGTTTTTAAGCTTCTTGAATTTATTAGATGAAGAAATGATTATTAGTAGAAGAAAAATAAATGTTAACTTTACACAATCTAATCTGTAATCATATACAAATGTAGCATAATAAACTGTTTTTATTACAATTTCATCATCTGAATGGGAATTATAGTGTTAGCATTTTCAAGAGATTGTTCTATCTGCATGCACAGTGAGGGAGAGTGCGCATAATGGTCTGCAAGGCATATCAAATTTATTCTATGAGGTAGATAAAGGTCTTTTAAAGGTCTTACTCCACTTGTGGAATGAATTTCTTATCATGTATGAATTCTGAGAGGAACACATTCTTACCCTCTGAAGTGTGGTTTGCTTTCAAAGAGAATTTTACTACTGTATATTAGAAAAATATTTTAAAGATAAATTATACCTGGCATGGTTATTAACACTAAAAATAACTATGTATTCATTATACAGAAAATTATATAAATACTCAAAGAAGGAAGGAAATATGACTAAAATTTTACCATCAGAAATAAAGCTATATTTGGATTGTTTGAAATAGTGGGAGAAAGTGGGCACTCTATTTTTCTCCTCTCTGGAACCCATGCAAGAGATAGGTGAAAAGATATATTAAAAGTACATTTTTATTGCTTTTCATTTATAACAATGTTTTAAAATATATATTTTAAATGAGGTTATTAAATTGAGCATCTTATGCCTGGAATCACACAAATATTTCCAAAGACAGCATATGTTGCTTTCAAAATTATATAAATGGTGGTATTATTATTACTATTACTATTATTATTATCCCTGTTTCTGTATTTGAAATTATTCAGAAACATCAAAATTGAATACTTTACTTTTTTGCATACTTTATTGATTCCCTGCTATGTGCCAGGTACTTCACTAGTCCATGGAAGGAGGAACTGTCATTAAGAAGATAAAATACTGAGGAAAAATAAGCAAAGAAAATAACAATTATAATAAAAATTGATGATATATAAAATAATATAATAATCCCAGTGCTAGTCATATAAGAAACATAAATTTAAACATTTTCATTGTCGATGAAACCATTTCCAGATTTCTTGGTGCACTAGAATACAATCGCCATGAGGCAAATTTGTTTGCTCTATTTACTGCTGTGCTCATAACGCCTGGGGTAGAACCTGGCATATAATATAATCCAGAAAAATGTTTTGTTGAATGAATTAAGTGTTGAATAAAAGTATTCACTTATTTTCTATTCCCCTTACTCACCCTAAAGAGAGAAATCTAGCATGCCTATTATGGCCTTTTGTTTGTGATATGGGTTCAGTCAAAAGTTGTTGAATAACTGTGGAAATAAAAAAGCCATGAGTAGTTGAATGTTTTATGACCAATTAGGAAGCATTACATTGATTGATAAACCTTATGGATGAATCTATTTTTATCTTCATCTTTACCAGATTTGATAAATTTTCATCATTGTAATGACATAAAAAATATATTGCCTTAAAACATAGATTCCTTTATTTTCTGTGTTTCAATATTTTATCTACATTTTATGGCTATTTTAGTTATCTAGAGTATTGTAACTGATATTTTTTTTCTCACACATTTTTTTCTTATCATGTATGACAGCACTGTGATGGTTAAATATATCAACAAAGTTAAAATAAGAATTAATGGAAATGAATAACAAAGAGAAATATAAAAAGAAGAAATATATTTTAGAGAAACACTCTGATACTTAAAAATACCATCTACACAGAGAGATATAATTTGCTATAAATATTTATATTGTCTTTCCAGAACCAAGGAAAAAAATTCATATAATTCTTTGAGTTTCCAAAAAGTTTCCCTTATTTGAAGCAGATAAATAATGGAAAATTTGAATTACTTGTCAATGGTAATATAACTGAGAATAAAAGATACTCCTGCTTTCTTAATTTCATAGTGTAGCTACTAATCTTCTTTAGGTTTATTTATAACACTGTTCCAGTAATTAAAAAATAAAACTTCCATTTGGAGAAGCAGAATTTTTTTTTGTTTTAATTGTTGTTATTACCTTAAGTCTGGACTCTGTTTTATGCTCCTTGGAGCTATTGAATATTATGAATCAATAAAAATAAACACCGAAATTTAAGATATATGCCATATCAGCAAACAGTGCTACTATGAACATCCCATTTGTGTTCATCTAGAATAGGCCAAGAATTGGAATAAAATATCAACTCTCAAAAATCATCATCTAAAAAAAAATTCCACCATATTGTTTCAAAATTCATATTTCTTACCTTTTGATAATACATGCTATTATCAGACTTTTTCTTTTTTAATATATTTTAATTGATTTTAGAGAGGAAGGGAGAGAGAGAAAAATAGAAACATCAGTGATGAGAAAGAATCATTGATTGGCTGCCTCTTGCACTCCCCCTACTATGGATTAAGCCTGTAAACCAGCCATGTGCCCTTTTAGGGAATCAAACCATGACCTTCTGGTCCATAGGTCAATGCTCAACTACTGAGCCTCACCACCAGGGCTCAAACTTTTTCTTTTTCATCAATATGACATTCAAAAAACATGTATTGCATTTTACTGATTACAAGTGAATTAAACATGTTTAATATTAATCAATAAGGTATGTTCACTTTCTGAAAAGATTTCTCAGATTCTTTAACTTCTTAAGTATTTTTTTGTGTTTTTCTTATCATTAGTAAGACGTATTTATATTATTTGAATGTCAATTGCTTTATTTATCCCATATATTCCAAATATTTTACCTAGTCTACTATTTGTATGGTATTTTTATTTAGATATAGTCATATGTGTACATATGTTTCTTCATGGCTTTTGTGTACACAAAAAGACCTACCATTCCAAGCTTTCCATATTATTTTCTAATTATATATATAATTAGAAATATATGTATATATATATATATATAGTTTTGAAAAGGTCTTTATCTATTCTATGCATCATTTATTAAATATTAATCTGTACATTTTTCAGTGTTGGTGAACAACTTTCCTAGTACCATTTATTATATAATCTATTCCTTTACCCACTAATTAATAGGCCATCATTATAAAATACTAAATTTACCTCTGTATATAGGTTAATTTCTTAATACATTCTCATAGAAATTATCATCTAATTAATTTTTCAATATAACTTATGTACACCTAAGTTTCACTAATCACTTTGTTCATTAATATTATGTTCATCACTTTTTTACCCACTATAACTTTATTTAATTTGTTGGAGTATTTTCTGAGAAATCTATTGAGGTAAACTTTCTGAGGCTGCATGCCTAAATGTATTTATTTCAATGTCATTGAATAGTCAGATGGCTGGGTTTGAAACACTAGTTAAAATTCCCTACATAGGAGCACCTAAATATATAAAGCAATTCTTGATGGAAATAAAGGACATAAAAAGAGAGATTGACAGTAATACAGTAATAGTAGGGGATTTTGACATGAATGGATGGATCTACCAGATGGGTAATCAAAATGAAAACAGTGGCCTTCAATGGCATACTATACCAAATAAATTTAATTGATATTTTTAGAGCATTTTACCCCTAGGCAGCAGAATATACATTCTTTTCAAGTGTACTTGGAACATTTTCTAGGATGAACCACATGTTAGAACACAAAAAAGTCTCAGTAAATTTAGGGAGATTGAAATCATAGTAAGTATATTCTCTGAACACAATAAAATAAAACTAGAAATCAATTAAGATAAAAATATAAAGAAAAACATGGAGATTAAATAACATGTTACTAAAACATGAATGGGTTAACCATGAGAACAAGAAATAAATTGAAAGATTTATTGCCAAGCAGAGCTGAAGCATTAGAGGGAGAGGAAGCGCTTTAAATTGCAAACATTAAAGACAAAGAAAGAATCAATATATTTTTATTGATTTCAGAGAGAAAGGGTGAGAGAGAAAGAGAGAGAAACATCAGTGATGAAAGAGAATCACTGATTTGCTGCCTCCTGCATGGGGATCAAGCCTGCAACATGGGCATGTGCCCTGACTGGGAATTGAACTGTGACCTCCTGGTTCATAGGTCAACCCTCAAACTATTCCAAAAAGTTCAAGAGGAAGCAAAACTTCCAAGCCCTTTTTATGAAGCAGGCATTATCCTAATTCTAAAACCAGATAAAGACACTACAAAGAAAGAAAATTAAAGGCCAATATGCATGATGAACCCAGATGCTAAAATCCTCAACAAAATATTAGCAAATCAGATCCACCAATATATTAAAAAGATGATACACCATGATCAAGTGGGATTTATTCTGGGGATGCAAGGCTGGTACAATATTCACAAATCAATAAATGTGATATATCACATAAATAAAATGAAAGAAAAAAATCACGTGATAATATCAATAGATGCAAAAAAAGCATTTGAGAAAATCCAGCACATTTTTTTTTGATAAAAACTCTCAGCAGAATGGGAATAGAGGGATCATACTTCAACATAATAAGGGCCATATATGACAAACCTATACCAAACATACTCAATGAGAAAAACTAAAAGCATTTTCCTTAAGAACAGGAACAAAACAAGGAAGTCCACTTTCTCCACTCTTTTTCAACATAGTACTGGAAGTCCTAGCCACAGTAATCAGACAAGAAGAAGAGATAAAAGGCATCTGAGTTAAAAAGGAGGAAGTAAAACTCTCATTATTTGCAGATGACATGGTATTATTCATAGAAAACTCTAAAGACTCCACAAGGAAACTATTACACTTAATAAATGAATTGGGTAAGATATTGGGGATACAAAATCGATATCCAGAAATCAATGACATTTTTATACAATGAAATCTCAGGAAGATAACCTAAAAAAAAAATTCCCATTAATTATTTCAACAATAAAAAAACATGATACCTAGGATTAAAGTTAACCAAGGAGCTAAAAGACCTGTACTTGGAAATCTATAGTACATTGAAAAAAGAAATAGAGGAATATATAAACAAATTGATACATATATCATGTTCATGGATTAGAAGGATTAACATCATAAACATGTCTATACTACCTAAAGCAATATATGAATTCAACACAATCCTTATTAAAATACCAACATCATATTTTACAGAACTAGGAAAAATACTCCCAAAATTTAAATGGAACCATAAAAGACCTCAAATAACTGCAGCAAAGTTGGAGGGATCATAATAACCTGATATCAAACTATACAACAAAGCCATTATAATCAAAACACCTTGTACTGGCACAAGAACAGGCATATAGATCAATGGAACAAAACAGAGACCCCAAAAACTGACCCACACCATTATGGTTGATTAATATTTGACTAAGGAGGAAAGAACATACAATGGAATAAAGACAGTCTCTTCAACAAATGATGTCAGGAAAACTGAACAGACACATGCAAAAAGATGAATCTAGACCACCAACTTATACCATAAAGAAAAATAAATTTGAAATGGATAAAAGACATAAATATGAGCCATGACACCATAAAAATCCTAGAAAAAAACATAGGCAGTAAAATCTCAGACATCTCACATAGCATAATTTTTGCTAATACATCTCCTAGGGCAGGGGTGGGCAACCCCTGGCACACGTGCCAAACATGGCACAACGGTAACTTTTGCTGACACGCGAAACCCTCTCTTACAATCTTCCATTTACAATTTTTTTCTTAATGTTGACTTTTTTATTTTTCAGATAAATTAAGTGTAGGTGCATCTTAGATAAATAAATAATTTTACATAACAAGTTATCTTAAAGACCATAGACATGGATTGACGAGAGAGGGGAAGAGCAATTTCTATGCCTCTGCCTTAACTCTCCCTGCCTTCCTAGATCCAACCAGTGTTTGGTTTCATCCACATATGCTTGTGAGTCTTTGTTCTCAGTGATGAATTTTGTTAAGTCTCGTAATAGGAGTAGCCTGACGGATGAAAGTAGTAGCTCGTGCATATCTCTGAAAGTCACGAAATATAAACCTGATGTAAAATTTCTGTCATCAGCAGCAAAAGTCCCCCTGAAAATATCAAATGGAGTCATAAAGTTTTCTGTCGTACTATCAGTGTACATGTATACATTCAAAAATAAATGTATTTTTCATCATCGGATACTGTGTTTTTGTCGCTTGAATGAATTTTATTATTTCTTCAAGGTTCTTCACATACATACACCTTAAGAGATATCAAGTAGGCGTAACATGTTCTCAAAAAATTAGGGTTGGCACGCAGAAGAATTTTGAGTCAGAGATTTTGCTGGTTTTGGCACGCACTCACAAAAAGTTTGCCTACCCCTGTCCTAGGGCAAGGGAAACAAAAGAAAAAATAAACAAATGGTACTACCTCGAAATAAAATGCTTTGGCACAGCAAAAGATGCCACCATCAAAATGAAAAGGGAACCCACTGTATGGGAGAACATATTTGTCAAGCATACATCTGATAAGGGGTTAATATCTAAAACATACCAAGTTCTCATACAACTCAACAAATGGAAGACAAACAATCTAATTTAAAAAAATGCAGAAGACCTGAATAGATACTCCTCCAAAGAGGACATACAAATGGTCAAGAGACATCTGTACTAATAAAAGGGTAATATGCTAATTAGACTGGATAGACTGGATGTCTTCCAGATATCATTCCAGACATCCTTCCTGACAAAGTCGGGGCCGTGGTTGTCTTGCAAACCACTTGCAGCCCCTTGCTCAGGCTGTTCCCGCCCCCAGTGGGGACCTCCACCCCGATCAGGGGCAATGGCCGGCCTGCAATCTGACCAAGGCCCCTCACCCAGGCCGGTCCTGCCCACCAGTGGGGACCCCCACCCCAATTGGGGCATGGCCGGCCTGCAAGCCCCCATAGCCCCTCACCCTGGCCGGCCCTGCCCCCTAGCAGGGACTCCCCACCCAAATCCAGGGCCCCCTTCAGGGCAGGCCAGCCGGCCCCCACCTGTGCACCAGGCCTCTATCCTATATAATAAAAGGGTAATATACAAATTGACCCTAATGGCAAAACAACCAGAATTGACTGCTGGACCAGTCACTATGAGGTGCACTGACCATCTCTTGGTCCCTTTCCCCAGCCGGCAGGCTCTGATTGCCTGATGGCCACCTGTGGCAGGGATGGGGCCAGCGAGCAGGCGGGAACAGCTGACCTCTCTGTCCCTTTCCCTGGCCGTCAGGCACCGATCACCTGATGGCAAATGGGGAATCAGGGGTGGGTAGTGGCGGGGGGCGGGGTCGACTGCAGGCAGCTGGGGAAGATGGCCCTGATTGCAGGCCAGGCCTAGGGACCGTACCCATGCACGAATTTTGTGTGCCAGGCCTCTAGTGAATACATAAGACATAAAACATGTAGTAAGAGAGTAATGTTGAAAGGCTAATATGAAAAACTAGTCTATACCAATTCAATGGAAAAGTCTGACATTTCTAACCACTAGTAAGATTTGGGAAAATTTAAATTTGAAGCTTGCTGCTCAGACAGGAAGATGACACTACCACTTTTGAAAGCAGTTTACTACTGATAGGTAGCAAAGCTGATTATAAACACAGGCCGGTTCCCATCATTTCTTCATCTTGGAATAAGTTCAGAAAAACTCTTGCACGCGTACACCACAAAGCACATATAAGTATACTAGAGGCCTGATGCACGAAAATTTGTGCAAGAGTAGGCCTTTCTTCCCCCGGCTGCCAGCACCAGCTTCCCTCTGGTACCCGGGACCCAGGCTTCCCTCCTCTGGCCGCCTGCAGGCACCCAGAACCCAGCTGGCTTCCCTCTGGCCCAGGCTTCATCAGGAAAGATGTCCAGAATGACGTCTGGAAGATGTCCAGCCTAATTAGCATATTACCCTTTTATTATTATAGATTTTCTGAATTATAAGCAGTACATAGGAAAAATTGCAACCATCCTCAATCATTGCTACCCCAAGTGCCTAATACTGCCTAGAACTGCTAACAGTTTGTTATCATCCTGCTGCAAGGGGCTTGCTAATGAAGGCAAATCATTACACATACTCTAATTAAGCTAAATTATCTCACTTACACATATTTTTGTTTTCATATTATGATTTTATGGATGAAGAAAATATTACAATAGTGTACATTGTGGCGCAAATTTCTTATCTCACCATTTTTGTGTTGATTTTCATAAGTTCATTTTCTATTTTGGATATTAACAACATATCAGATTTATCACTGGCAAATATTTTCTCCCATTCAATGGGTTGTCCTTTCATTTTGTTGATGGTTAACTTTGCTTTCAAAAAATTTTTAGTTTGATGAAGTCTCATCTGTTTATTTTTTTTCTTTTGTGTCCATTGCCCAAGGAGATATATCAGAAAAAAATGTTTGCTAAAAGAAATGTCTGAGATTTTATTGCCTATGTTTTCTTCTAGGATTTTTATGGTTTCAAGTCTAACATTTAAACCTTTAATCCATTTTTAGTTTATTCTTACACTAGAGGCCCGGTGCACAAAAATTTGTGCACTCGGGGGGCGGGGGGAGGGGGGTCCCCCAGCCCGGCCTGTGCCCTCTCGCAGTCTGGGACCCCTCGGGAGATAACGACCTGCTGGCTTAGGCCTGCTCCCGGGTGGCAGAGGGCAGGCCCAATCCCTAAGTGCAGCCCCTGGTCAGGCTCAGAGCAGGGCCGATTGGGGAGTTGGGGCGCCGCCCCGTCATGCACAGAGCAGGGCGGATCGGGAGGTTGCGATGCCACCCTCAGTCACGCTCAGGGTAGGGCCGATTGGGGGGTTGGGGCACCGCCCCCTGTCACACTCAAGGCAGGGTCGATGGGGAGGTTGCGGCGCCAACCCCTGTCACGCACAGAGCAGGGCCAATCAGGGGGTTGGGGCGCTGCCCCCTATGACGCACAGAGCAGGGCCTATCAGGGGGGTTGGGGCTCCGTACCCTGTCACACACAGAGCAGGG
>NW_005369934.1:2098717-2100582 GCF_000412655.1 Myotis brandtii | reverse complement strand
TGCTTGCTTCAGTGCCTGGCTGCCGGCCGCCATCTTGGCTGACAGTTAATTTGCATATACTCACTGCTTAGCCAATGAAAAGGGTAGCGGTCGTACGCCAATTACCATGTTTCTCTTTTATTAGTGTAGATGTGGTGTAAGAAAGTGACCTAGTTTCATTTTTTTGCACTTATCTGTCCAATTTTCCCAACATTTATTGAATAAATTATCTTTAGGCTATTGTATTTTTTTGCCTCCTTTGCCAAATATGAATTGACTATAAAGATATGGGCTTACTTCTGGGCTCTCTATTCTGTTCCACTTATCTATATGTATGGTTTTTGAATTGTTTTTTATGCTAGTACCAAGCTTTTTTTTTTTTTAACTTATGGCCTTATACTATAGTTTGATATGTGGTGCCATTCCTCCTACTTTGTTTTTCTTTCTTAAGATCACTGTTGCTTTTTGGGGTCTTTGAGAGTTCCATATAAATTTTCGGAATATTTGCTCTAGTTCTGGGAAATATGACATTGGTATCTTCATAGGATTTGCACTGAATCTGTAGATTGCTTTGGGTAGTACAGAAATTTTAATGATGTTAATACCTCCTATCCATGAACATGGTATATGCTTCCACTTATATGTATCTTCTTCAATTTCTGACATCAGTGTCTTATAATTTTCCAAGTACTGGTATTTTATACCCTTGTTTAAATTCATTCATATATATTTTCTTCTTTTTAAAGCAATTGTGAATTGGATTGGTTTTTTTAGTTTCCCTGATAGTTCATTATCCTATCTAATAAAGAGGGAATATGCTAATTGACCCTCACGCAGTTGCAAATATGGCGGCACCCACAGCCAATAAGGAGGGAATATGCTAATTGACTGCCATGTCCTCAAAAATAGTGGCGCCCACAGCCACAAGATGGCGGCACCCAGTCCCCTCAGCCCCACCACCTGCCTCTGGAGTCCCCCACTCCTCTCAGCCCCCCAGCTGTCCAGGGCCGCCCGAGGTGCAGGTAACCAGGGCCAACTGAGGCTTGCACTGCCGGCAGTGACAACAGCGGAGGTGTGATGGGGCATTGCCTTCCCCTGATCACTGGGTCACCTCCAGCCCCTGAGGGCTCCCGGACTGTGAGAGGGGGCAGGCTGGGCTGAGGGACACCCCCTCCAGTGCATGAATTTTCATGCACCGGGCCTCTAGTTGGTGTATAAAAATGCAACTGATTGCCCTAACCGGTTTGGATCAGTAGATAGAGCGTCAGCCTATGGACTGAAGAGTCCCAGGTTCGATTCAGGTCAAGGGCATGTACCTTGGTTGCGGGCACATCCCCAGTAGGGGGTGTGCAGGAGGCAGCTGATCGATGTTTCGCTCTCATCAATGTTTCTAACTCTCTATCCCTCTCCCTTCCTCTCTGTAAAAAATCAATAAAATATATTTTTTTAAAAAATAAAATAAAGGAGCGGCAAGATGGCGGCGATATAGGCAGACGCGTCCCAGGTCTTGTCCCGGAGCAAACGGAGTAAGCAGCTGAAACTAATAACACCCACCCCGATTTGGCGAACTTACTCAGCTGGTGAGACGGTTTGCAGCCGGGAAGGGCAGAGCTCCCCTGGAAAGGTAAAAAACCAGGGATCTGGGCAGGAAAGTTTGCCAGACCTGAGCCCAGAGGGTCGGAGGGAGACCGGAGGGAGACCGCGTGGCAGACAGCCGCGTCTCTTGGGACAGACACAGCCCCTGACTGGGGAAAGGAGTTCCACGGGATTCCTGGCGCCGGGGGATTTGAGCTTTGGATTTTGTGATTGCGGAGAACTGAGCCTAAAGGGGGCACCCTGAGGAACTGACCAGATCATGCAGTGCCCGTAAGAGAGGAGCGTTTCCC
>NW_005369934.1:2083665-2091985 GCF_000412655.1 Myotis brandtii | reverse complement strand
GGGGGGGGAAGGACACATATGTAATACCCTTTGTAATACTTATAATATTTTTTTAAAAAGAAAAAAAAAATAAAAAATTTAAAAAAAAAATAATAAATAATAATGCAACTGATTTTTGAATGTTTAAATTGTATCCTGCTACTTTACTGAATTCATTTATCAGTTCTAGTTGATTTTTTTTTGTGGAATCTTTTAAAAAGAAAAAAAAAATAAAAAATTTAAAAAAAAATAAATAAATAAAAATGCAACTGATTTTTGAATGTTTAAATTGTATCCTGCTACTTTACTGAATTCATTTATCAGTTCTAGTTGATTTTTTTTTTTGGTGGAATCTTTATAATTCTCTGAATACAGTATCATGTATTCTGTAAATGACAATTTTACTTCTTCAGTTTGAATGCCTTTTATTTTTCCTTTATGTCTGATTGCTGTGGCTAGGACTTTCAGTACACATTAAATAAAAGTGCTGAAAGTAGACAATCCTGTCTTATTCCAATCTTAAGGAGAACACTTGTAGTTTTTTGAACATTGTTGCCTTTAGGTTTATCATATATGGCCTTTATTACATTGAGGTATGTTCCCTCTATTTTCACTTTGCTGAGAGTTTTTATCATAAATCTGAGCTGGATTTTATCATATGCTTTTTCTGCATCTATTAATATGATAATTTTAATATGTTTTTGTTGATTTTAAAGAGAGACAGGGTGAGGGAAAAAGTGAGATAGAGATAGATATATATATAGATAGAGAGAGAGAGAGAGAAACATTGATCTGAGAGAGAGACATGGATTGGCTGCTTCCTGCATGCATACTTGGGATGGAGCCAGCAATCCAGGCATGTGCCTGACTGGGAGTCAAACCGCTGACCTTTGGTGCATGAGATGACACTCAATGAACTGAGCCATAGGGCCAGGGAGGATCATGTTATTTTTATAATTTCTTTTGTTTATGTGCTTTTCAAGTTTATAGTGTTGTGGATATTACACCAACTTTGCATTACCAGAATATATCCCACTTGATCATGGTGTATGATCTTCTTAATGTATTGCTGGATTTGGTTCGCTAATTTTTTTTGAGGATTTTAGCATCTATGTTCATAAGGGATATCAACCTATAATTTTATTTTTTGTCATGTCTTTATCTGCTTTGAAATTTGGATAATACCAACCTCACAAAATAAACTTGGGATTCTTTCCTCCTCTTGAATTTTTGGAATAGTTTGAGAAGGATAGGTGTTAGTTCTTTGAATGTTTGGTCAAATTCACCTGCAAAGCTATCTGGTCCAGGGCTTTTGTTTGTTGTGAGTTTTCTTATTACTGCTTTAATTTCACTAGTTGCAATCCACCTATTCAGATTCTCTAATTCTCCTTGATTTAGTTTTGGATGGTTGGATGTTTCTAGGAATTTATCCAATCCATCCAGACTGTCTGATTTATTTTCATATAGTTGTTCATAATATGTTCTCACAATCCTTTGTAATTCTTTGGTGCCAGTTGTTACTTTTACTCCTTCATTTCTGATTTTATTTATTGGGTTCTTATTTTTTTTTTCTTGATGAGTCTGGTTAAAGGCTTGTCAGTCTTATTTTTTCAAAGAAACAGGTCTTGGTTTCATTGATCTTTTGTATTGTTTTTTAGACTCTATTTCATTTATTTCTGCTCTGGCTTTGTTGATGTTTTTTATTTAAGTTCCTTTAAGTTACATTGTTTACTTGAGCCTTTTTTTATTTCTCAAGATAGCCCTTTCATGCAATTAATTTCCCTTGTAGGACTGCTTTCTCTGTGTCCCACATATTTTGGGATGTTGTGTTCTCATTTTCATTTGTTTCAATGAATCTTTTGATTTCTTCCCTGATCTCATTGTTAACCCAGTCATTGCTTAGTACCTCTGTGTCTCTGTGCATTTTTTAGTTTTCTTGTGATTGAATGAGTTTCATTTCATTATGTCAAAGAAGATGCTTGATATGATTTCAATCTTAAATTTATTGAGAATTGTATTGTGTCCTGACATGTGGTCTATCCTAGAAAACTTTCCATAGGCACTTAAAAATAATGTATATTCTGCTTCTTTGGGGTGAAATGCTCTGAAAAGATCAGTTAAATCCATCTGATCTTGTGTATAATTTAAGGCTAACTTCTTGTTGATTTCAGGTGTTAAAAACCCCTACTATAACTATATTACTATTCATTTTATCATTATGTAGTGTCCTTCTTTGCCTCTTTCTATAAGTCTTGGTTTTAAAGTCTATTTGGTCAGATGTAAGTATTGCTACCCCAGCTTTTTTCCCATTCCACCCACATGAAGTATCTTTTTCTACCCCTTTACTGTTAGTCTGTATGTATCTTTAATTCTGAGGTGGGTCTCTTGAGGACTGGTCTTGTTTTCATAGCCATTCTTATATCTTTTGATGAGAGTATTTAAGACTTTTACATTTAAAGTGATTATGGATAGGGACATATTTATTTCCATTCACATTTACTTCTAAATTCAGTGCCTGTTTCAACCTTTTTATTTTATGACCCATATTTCTACACTTGTCCATGTATTTTATAAAAATTACTATTGGACATAAAAAAGAAAGGAAACAACAATTCATGGCATCTGAACTCTGCTATTATTATTATACTTTCTTCACTTCTGTAGGGTATCTAGCAACTCATTGATAATTATCACTTTTATACAATGGTATTATTTTACCAGGAATTAATATAGTTACACTATATGAATTTTTATCAACAGCTGTAAACAAAAATTAATTAGTAAAAGCATTTTAAATCTTATTAGGCATTTTAGGTGAATATTTTGAAACCATTACAAACTTATGTCTAGAATAATCTTTTTAAGACATAAAAATGTAAAGGCATTGCTTTGAATGTAAAAAAAATAATATTTAAAAAGTTATAGTAAGATGTTGTCTTAGTGCTAGATGGTAAAAAAACAAAGCAAAACAAAAACACAATAATATTTTTCAATGTTTCCTTTCATAATATAGATAAACATTATAAAACCTGTGGTCACCCTGAAGAAATAGTCAAGATATTATCCTTTAACAACAGAAATATATATGATCTATCTAATAATTTCAATTATTATTTTATTTAAATCACATTCAGTTACACGACAGATGGCAACTAGAGCTTTGTGTTTTAATTAAATGATATTAAGTTCCCATATAATGAAGCAGGCAGATGTTTTCTGTATAGGGAAGAGTAATAAGGCATTAAAGAAACAAAGAAAGGCAATGAGGATTCAAACATAGGATGAGGTATAAAAGCATCAAAAGAAATCTATTTTTGATCCATTGCTTTTCTAATATTGCACTTACAAAACTCAGTCCTGACATTAAGCCGTTGACTAGTAAAATGTATAGTGTAATTTCTTTTATAAGGAATGCAATATGGTGGTGATTTTTAATGAAAGAAACCTTCTTAAAATTCTGTAAATAACATAATGCTATCTTTAAAAAATACTTCAATTATCTGGTTTTTAAAGATCCTTAGGGTGTTGTTTTTCAACTATGTCTGTTCTTTTTGTTATCTTCCATTAGATAAAAAGGACCGATTCTCGAATGCAGGTAAAACAAAATAGAACACTATCATATTTTAATAATGCAGTTTAAATTTAAATTTACTGCAGAGATGCTGCCTACATTATTTTGAGAATGTAATATTACAATTTACCTGTGTAGTGTTATCAGGATATTGTCACTACTAAAATGTTGAGAAGAGTTTTAATTTCTTCTTTTCAGTGCTTAAAAAAAACACACCTGTTTTGATGATACATTATCTAAAAAATTCTGTCATAATTATAATTTTCCTCAAGTACCTAAATGCTTGGCCACATATGAAGTACCATTACCAAACTCTATTTGTCTATAAAGAGAAATATAAATAGTGTCAACCTCTGGAAAATTATGGAGCCAGTCAAGTTAATTTTTGTCACCTTCAGCTATTTCCTTTCCATATTTTAAGTGTCAAAGAATTAAAAGCCATTCTCAATGGAAAACAAACATTTCCTTGGCTCCATCTTTACATGTAGGATGGAGCCATGTACAAGGAAACCATCTCTTCCATCCCTCCTCTATTCCTGCACCACTCAGTGCTCACACCACTCAGAGGCAGTGAGGATGCGATTTGGCTCTTTGTTACCTACACTTAGAAAATATATTTCAACAGGAGAATATTAGTGATGAAAGACTTAAAATGTAAATTCCCAGGACATTCTATAAAAATGAGTTTCTGTCAAAATGCTATTAACAAGCTAGTAGTCATTTTCTGCTGCCTTAAGCAACCAGGGAAATTAACATAGGTAAAGGGGATTCACTAAAGGATCCTTCAGGGGACTGGGAAACCATGGGAATAACAAAATGAAAGATCATGAATGGAGCAGAATCATAAAAATAATGATCATCGTAATAATAATAGCTAACACATAATGCTTAATTTGTGTTGGGTATTGTTTGAAGTGCTTTGTATAGTTATTTATTCTTCACACCAATCCTCTGAATTATGATGTATGATGATTCCCATTGTACAGCAGGCATAAGTAACTTGCCAAAAGTTATAACTTATATGACTACTAGTATTTCTTGCACAGACTAAAGACCTCAGTTATTGGGAATGGAATTTAAATAAAACAACCTTCTATTATTGTGTTTATGGGTAATAAGGATGATTACTAATTAATATATATAGATGAGACAACAGGAGATGGAGATGAATTACTTTGCTCAAGGTTGCACACTTGGGCTCAAAGCTGTGTCTCTGTGCCACTGTGCTGTGAAGTATATAAACTAGACAAGAAAAGAGAAAAACCAAATGTTTTTAATTGCATGAAAGCAATAACAATTATTAACATTTATATGAGCTGGTTATTATGTCGTCTTAATTACTAGAGAGAATAATGGAAATTATGTGTATTAGTTCATCAATTTTGCCATAATATTTATTTGATTAACAACATAAAACTCTATTCGTGAAAAATTCAAGCTTTATAGTTTGCGCCTGTTTCATCATGTCTACCTGTTTACAACACAATTTCTAGAATCGGGGACATTGCTTCAATAATAATGGCATTTCCAGATATTTGAAAGGCAACTTGACTAGATCCTATTAATCTGCAATACCTGTCTACCTGAAGCAAGAAGCAATAATTTACTGAGTAACCCAAGTACACAGTTCTCCTTAAAGCAATTCCTGATCACCCATCCCATATTGTTATTCTTGAAGTGTTAGAGCACTTTCGATAGTTATTTACCATCTATAAGTTTCTCATTCGATTTCATTATAAATTCTTTAAGGATAAAATAATGCCTCATATGTCAGTATTTCTCCTCTACTATTTTTAATAAATTGAGTTCTAAATATTTGGGCATTCATATATGTTTTTCTTACTCCCCTAATTAATGATGGATTGGTTGGTGAAAAACAGGGGTTACAGACTGGGTTGTTTGTTCTAGATTTAATTTTTCTACAGTTATTTGATACCCACTGTGGTTTCTAAACTTGACTACTTCTAAAATTTTTACTTAATTGGTTTTGGGTGGAGTTCAAACTTAAGCATTTTTTTCAAAGCTAGTGTGTTGATTTTAATGTTCAATCAAAATGGAGAACCACAGAAATCAGAGCTTTGTAATTTTCCTGTATCTTATATCTATTAGATTTATACGTATTTTATTTGAGGATGTGTTACTATAAATGGCTTTGTGCTTATAATTGCAAATCCCCCTTGTTCATTGCTAGTATATAGAAAATAATTTAACTTTGCATGTTAACCTTGTATCCTGAAACCTTCTTATAATAACCTATTAGTTCCAGGAGACTTTTATTGATATTTTTCAGATTGTCTACCTTGAAGATCATGTTATCTGTGAACAAAGACAGTTTTATTTCTTCCTTCCCAAGCTGTATACCTTTATATCATTTTCCTGTCATTGCTTTAGCAAGAACTTTCAGTACAATGTTAAAAAGGAGTGGTCAGAGGGGACATGCCAATAATTTTAGAGTCAAAATAATGGAATCAGTGGAATCTCAGACAAATCAGGTGCCCTCTCACAGGATCAATTTCTTTGTGTCTAAATTAGGTGATAATGCGAACTATTCTGGGTTTTGCTGACTGAATGGAAGCAACACCTAAAAAGCACTTGGGTGCTCAATGATTGTAATCAACTATTGTTTTTTAAAATAATTTTTAAGTCTTCTATTATAAAAATAATATATTTTTATTTGGGAAAATGAAGAAAAAATTTACAAAGAAAATAAAAATCACTTGTATTTATATTTTATTGTTTATAACCTTTTATTGGAATCCCATTGACTTCAAGGTAAAATGTCAGCCTCTCAGCATGGCCTTCAAGTCTCTTTCTGATCTCTGGTCCACTTATATATTTCTCTTCAATGTTTTCTAGTTTTCAGATACGCCATGCTATCGATTGCCACAGGACTGACAGCTCAGTTTCAGGACCCAGTTCATATGCTGCTTATCTCTTAGACTCAAGGCAGATTAAGTCCCAAGGAGCTACCTTGGCACCATGACATTCTATGTTGTAATTATCTGTTTACTTGTTTACTTTCTCTCAAAATTTTAAACTCCTGGAGGAGAGAGGTGAGGTCCTGTTCACTATCATAACCTCAGCATTGTCAACCACAGTGTCTGTTTACTACCAGGACTACCTCTCTTAACAATATGAGATATTTCTTTCATTGGTTTTGTATGCATTTTATATACACAGATCATAGCTTGACAGATCATAATTATAACTTCGAAATTCTGAACAGAGGAATGGTGCAGTTCTGACCTAAAGAACAGATATTTTAAAAGGGATTCTGATGGATATTTCATAGGAGCATCTTGTCAAAAAGACACCATAGTGAACTTGTGAGGTCTTATAGGGAGTCCATAAACAACAGAAGTTCTTTTCTTTAATACTATTTAGTTGGTCTGTAAAAGGGCAGATGGGCTAGACTAGACTCTCCTTTTAACTGTTAAACACTCCAAATATCTGGAAACAGAAACATTAAACATTTCTCATATTAGCTATACTTCTTTTTACTTTTTTTTTCCTCTCTCCTCTTTCTCTTATATTAAACGTGTTTCCCTTTTGTTGGACAAAATCAATCTATGGATTTATCAGCCTTACATATGAGTAAACAGCATGTTGGTATTGAATTTGGTATATTGGACACAGTCTTTTTCCTTTTGTTACTTGATTTATCCTAGAATGATAGTGATAGATAACAATGACTAATGTTTATGTTCTATTTCTTCTTCCATTTCAAGTAGTTTATTATTTATATCATTACTTGAAATTTTTGTTACATAAACATTCTTAGTTATTATAGGACTACCTAAAAGATTATGGTATATTTTATCCATTATAAAAAAAGACATTTTTATTCTTTTTATAGTTTTCACCTTGAATTCTATTTTGTCAGACATTGGCATTGTATCTACCAATTCATTTTGTTTTTTTGTGTGAACTTTTTTTTTTTATTGAATTTATTAGGATGACAGTGGATAATAAAATTATATAGGTTTCAGTTATACAATCCTATAATGCATCATTTGTATAGTGTATTGTGTGTTCACCATTCCAAATAAAGTCTCCTTCCGTGATCATTTATTTCCTATACCCTCTTCTACTGTCCCCCAAGCCCCATTCACTCTGGTAATTGCCATACTGTGGCTAGTTATGAGTTTGTGTGTTTTGTCTGTTTGTTTGTTTTTGCTTAATTCTTATACGTTTTCACCCAGACCTCGAATACCACTCCCCACTGACAGCTGTCAGTATGTTCTCTATCTCTGAGTCTGTGTTTTGTTTTGTTTTTTTATTTTGTTTGTTAGCTTACTTTGTTCATTAGATTCCACATGTGATTGAAATAATATGGAACTTGTCTTTCTTTGAATTGTTTATTACTCTTAAAATAATGTTCTTGGTCCCCAAGATATATTTCAGTTTTTTTCTTATAATTGATTTCTATTTTCATACCATACTATCAGAGGAGATGCTTGACATGATTTCAATCTTCTTAAATTTGTTGAGACTTGTTTTGTGTCCTAATATGTGATCTTTCCTAGAGACTGTCCCATGTGCAATTGAAAAGAATATACACTGAGTGGCCAGATTATTATGACCACCTGACGTTTATAGGCAAATTAGTTTTAATTTCGCACTGAAGTTGCTAGAAGGCCAGACCATTATAAATAGGGAAACAGGTTGTTTACCACGACAGTAGAAGGGAATTTTTTTTCTGAAGATATGGGTAAACAACGTGATTTAAGATTTAACAGACTTTGAACATGGAAGATTTTATATATATAT
>NW_005369934.1:2079049-2083409 GCF_000412655.1 Myotis brandtii | reverse complement strand
GCACAGGAACACAAGGATTGGACAGTCGAGCATTGGAAAAAAGTCATGTGGTCCTATAAATCACGTTTCCAGTTGCATCATGCAGATGGCAGAGTGAGAATTTGGTGGAAACAGCATGAAAGCATGCACCCCACATGCATGAGTACAATCCTTCAAGCTGGTGGGGGCAGTGATATGGTTTGAGGCATGTTTTCCTGACATGATTTGGGCCCTTTAATTCATGTGGAACAGCATCTGAATAGCACAACATACCTAAGTATCATTGCTGATCAAGTTCATCCTATTGGCATATCCCAATGGAGATGGATTCTTCTAACAAGACAATGTGCCACGCCACGGTGCTCATATTGTGCAGGAGTGGTTTCAAGAACATGAGGGAGACTTTACCTTGCTTAGGTGGCCCCCACAATCACCAGATATCAATCCAATGGAGCATTTGTGGGACAAAGTTAAAAGAGCCATCAGGCAGCTGGTTCCACAACCATCAAATCTCACAGAACTGGACAGTGCTATTCATCAGTCATGGTGTCAGATTCCTCACATCACCTTTCAACATCTCGTGGAGTCAATGCCAAGAATAATCGCCGCAGTACTGAAGGCAAAAGGTGGCCCAATGAAGTACTTATGGGGGCGGTCATAATAATCTGGCCACTCACGTTCAAATATATCCCATGTTCAAAGGCTGTTAAATCACGTTGTTTACCCATATCTTCAGAAAAAAATCACTTCTACTGTCGTGGTAAACAACCTACTTCCCCATTGATAATGGTCTGGCCCTCTAGCAACTTCAGCACGAAATTATAGCCAATTTGCCTCCAAATTCAGGTGGTCATAACAATCTGGCCACTCAGTATATATTCTGCTTTGGGGTTAAATGCTTTGAAGATATTAATTAAATCCATCTGATCTAGAGTGTCATTTAAGCCCATCATTTTCTTGTTGATTTTATGTCTTGAAGGTCTATCCATTGATGTCAGTGGGGTGTTAAGTCCCCTACTATGACTTTATTACTGTAAAACTCTCTCTTCATGTTATCAAGATTTGCTTTACATATTTATATGCTTCTATGTTAGATGCATAAATGTTCATAAGGGTTATATCCTCTTGTTGTATTCCTCCCTTTATTATGTAGTTTTCTTGTTCTCTTACTATAGCCTTTGTTTTAAAGACTATTTTGTCAGATATAAGTATTGCTAGCTCAGCTTTTTACCCTGTTCATTTGCATAAAATATCTTTCTCTAACCCTTTACTTTTAGGATATCTTTCATTCTAATTTGAGTCTATTGTAGACAGCATTTATATGGTCTTGCTTTTTTCTTCATTCAGCTACCCTATGCCATTGATTGGAGCATTTAAGCCTTTACATTTCATTTTTATTCTTTCTAAGTTCCTCCATTTCTTCTTCTCCTTCTTCTTCTTCTTCTTCTTCTTCTTCTTCTTCTTCTTCTTCTTCTTCTTCTTCTTCTCCTCCTCCTCCTTCCTTCTCCTTCTCCTTCTCCTTCTCCTTCTCCTTCTCCTTCTCCTTCTCCTTCTCCTTCTCCTTCTCCTTCTCCTTCTCCTTCTCCTTCTCCTTCTCCTTCTCCTTCTCCTTCTCCTTCTCCTTCTCCTTCTCCTTCTCCTTCTCCTTCTCCTTCTCCTTCTCCTTCTCCTTCTCCTTCTCCTTCTCCTTCTCCTTCTCCTTCTCCTTCTCCTTCTCCTTCTTCTTCTTCCCCTCCTCCTCCTCCCCCTCCTCCTCCTCATTTTCCTCCTCCTCATCTTCCTCCTCCTCCTCCTTCTCCTCCTCTTCCTCCTTCTCTGCCTTCTCCTCCACCTTCTCTTTCTCCTTTTTCTTCAAGCAGGTTCTTTAACATTTCTTATAATGCTGGTATGGTGGTAATAAACTTCTTTAGATTTTTCCTGTTCATTTATCTTTCATTTTCAATGATAGCCTTTCTGAGTAAAGCAGTCTTGGTTGTAGGTCCTTGCTTTTCATCACTTTCAATATTTCATGCCAATCCTTTCCAGTCTGAAATATTTATGTTGAGAAATCAGCTGACAGTCTTATGGGAACTCCCATGTAGATAACTGTCTTTTTCTTGCAGCTTTTGTGATTCTCTTTTTGTCTATTTTTAAAAATATATTTTTATTGATTTCAGAGAGGAAGGGAGAGGGAGTGAGAGAGAAACATCAATGATGAGAGAGAACCATTGATTGGCTGCCTCCTGCATGCCCCCCACCTGGGATTGAGCCCACAACCCAGGGTCCCAGGTTGACTGGAATCAAACCCGGGACCCTTCAGTCCCCAGGCTGATGCTCTATCCACTGAGTCAAGTGGGCCAGGGCCTCTTTTTGTCTTTAACCATTGCTGTTTAATCATGTTGTGTGCCTTTTTAGGTTCATCTTGTTTGGGACTCTCTGAACTTCCTAGACTTGTGTGTCTTTCTTTTTTTATTTTGTCAATTCAAGGAAGTTTTTGTTCATTATTTCTTCAAATAGGTTTTTAATTCCTTGCCATGTCTCTTCTCTATCTGGTACCCTTATGATGCAGATGTTGTTACATATCATGTTGTCTCAAAGTTCTCTTAAATTATCTTCATTTATTTTAATTATTTTTTTTCTGCTCTGATTGAGTGTTCTTTTTTACTTTGTCTTCCAAATCGCTGATGCAACCTACTATTTATTCCTTCCAGTGTAATATATATATTACACTGGAAGGTAATTTTTGCACTAGGGGGGATCCCTCAGCCCGGACTGTGCCCTCTTGCAGACTGGGACCCCTCGGGGGATGACCACCTGCTGGCTTAGGCCCGCTCCCTGGGCCTAAGCTGGCAGTCAGACATCCCTCTGGCAGCCTGGGAGCCCTCTGGGGGTGTCCAATTGCCAGTGGGGAGCAGGCCTAAGCTGCAGTCGGACATCCTTAGCACTGCTGAGGTGGGAGAGGCTCCCACCACCACCGCTGTACTGGCAGCAGTCAGCCTGGCTTGTGGCTGAGCAGAGTTCCCCCTGTGGGAGCGCACTGACACCAGGAGGCAGCTCCTGCATTGAGCATCTGCCCCCTGGTGTTCAGTGTGTGTCATAGTGACCAGTCATTCCCAATCATTCTGTTGTTAGGGTCAATTTGCATATTACCCTTTCATTATATAGGAGTGCCTGGCCAGCCTGGGTGAGGGGGTTTGCAGGCTGGCCACACCCCCTTCAGTATGGGTGAGTGGCTTATGGCAGTTTGCAGGCTGGCCAAGCCCCCAGCGGGGACCCTCACCCCATGAGGGTGTGGCCAGGTTGGGTGAGGGGCTGATGGCTGTTTGTAGGCTGGCCAGAGCCCCTTCTGGGTGGGGATCCCAGCTGGGGTGCCTGGCCAGCCTGGGTGAGGGGCTGATGGCTGTTTTCAGGCTGGCCACAGCCCCTTCAGGGTGGGGGTTCCCCCTGGGGTGCCTGGCCAGCCTTGGTGAGGGGATGAGGGCTGTTTGTAGGCTGGCCACAACCCCTTCAGGGTTGGGGGTCCTGCTGGGGTGCCTAGCCATTCTGGGTGAGGGGCTGAGGGCCGTTTTCAGGCTGAATAAGCCCCCCAGTGGGGACCCTCACTCCATGAGGGCGTGGCCAGCCTGGGTGAGGGTCTGATGGCTGTTTGCAGGCTGGCCTCAACCCCCAGCCACCCAAGCTCCCAGTGGAGGCTAGCTGGAAGCAGGTATCTGGGATTTATTTGTCTTCTATAATGGAAACTTTGTTGCCATGAGCAGAGGCCACAGCCGGCTCAGGGCTGGTGGGAAGCTTGGTTTCCTCCATTGCGCGGGCAACCAAGCCTCCTGCTTGCTCCAGCTCTGTGGCTGCCGGCTGCCATCTTGGTTGAGTTAATTTGCATATAGTCACTCTGATTGGCTGGTGGGCGTGGCTTGGCCATAGCGAAGGTGCGGTCAATTAGCATTTTTGTCTTTTATTAGTGTAGATATATACATATTATAATAATAAAGCATAATATGCTAATTAGACTAGACAGCTGAACGACCTTCTGGACATCATTCCGGATGTCCTTCTGGATGAAGCTGCCGTGGTGGGGGGCCAAGGCAGAGGTGGTTAGGGGTGATCAGGCAGGCAGCAGAATGGTTAAGGGTGATCAGGCAGGCAGGCAAGCAGTTAGGGGCATTAAGCAGGCAGGCAGAATGGTTAGGGGTGATCAGGTAGGCAGGCAGGTGAGTGGTTAGGAACCAGCGGTCCCAGATTGTGAGAGGGATGTCTGACTGCCGGTCTAGGCCCGATCCCACTGGATCAAATCTAAACTGGCAGTCAGACATCCCCCGAGGGTTCCTGGGTTGCAAGAGGGTGCAGGCCAGGCTGAGGGACCCGCCCTGTGCATGAATTTCATGCACCGGGCCTCTAAAATACA
>NW_005369934.1:2049155-2078996 GCF_000412655.1 Myotis brandtii | reverse complement strand
AGATTTCAGAGAGGAAAGGAAAGGAAGAGAGAGAGAACCATCAATGATAAGAGAGAATCATTGATGGGCTGCCTCCTGCACACCCCACACAGGGGATCGAGCCCGCAACCTGGGCATGTGCCCTGATCTGGAATTGAACCATGACATCCTGGTTTATAGGTCATCGCTCAACCACTGAGCCATGCCAGCCAGGCTCCAGTGTGTTCTATATTTCAAAAATTGTATTCTGACTCATGCTTTTTTATGGTTTATGTTTTTTTCATGCTGTTGAGCATTCTTATACCCATTATTTCAAACTCTATATCTGATGAATTGCTTGCCATTTAGCTCTTTTTCTGGAGATTATACCTATTCTTTTATTTGTTACACCTTATTCTTTTTTTTCCCGTTTTGGCTCCCTCTTTGTGTTTGTTTTTATGTATTAAATGGAGTTGATAGAACTCCAAGCCTTCATGGGATTGCCGTTTAGATGAGTTGTCCTGTGGTGTAGTCTTCTTGATCACCTGAGCTGGGTGCTCCAGGGAATGCCCCTTATGTAGGTTAGGTGTGCCTTCCAGTTGTAATTGAGTTCTGACTGCTTTTGGCCTCTTTGTGCCTAGGATTGACCCTCAGGCTGTCTGTCTGTTAGGCTCAACCCTGACCACATTTTGAGAGCTGCTGTGCAGGTGCTGACCATACACAGCAGAATTCGCCTCAGCAGGAATTGGTGACTGCTGAGATCCCCCTTTGGATTTGTGAAGCTTATGGCATCCTGTTCTGATGTTATCCGAAGCCGGCAACTGGTTGTGTTGGTTCTGGGTCTTTTGAGAGGGATTCTGGTGGAGGCCGATATCAGCCACTACCTGTGACTGGTCGTTGGCAACCTGTTTGGAGCTACAGGTGATCCACAGTTGTGGCTCCCTTTGCGGGGCATAGGTGCATATGCACAGGACCATGCTGTGCATCAAGGCTAGTTTTACCAGCACCAGCCCAGGGACAGGTCAGCAAAAGTTCCAATGCACCCCCAAGATCTGCCTCCCTTGCCACTGCCCACCAACTGCCTGTTAGGTTCAGTCACTAAAAGAGCTTCTAGCTGGTTTGGCTCAGTGAGTAGAGCGTCGGCCTGCAGACTGAAGGGTCTCGGGTTCAATTATGGCCAAGGGCGCATGCCTAAGTGGGGGCTCAATCCCTAGTGTGGGGTATGCAGGAGGCAGCCAATCAATGATTCTCTCTCATCATTGATGTTTCTATCTCTCTCTCCTTCCCCTTCCTCTCTGAAATCGATAAAAAAATATATTTTTTTTAAAAAAAAGAGCCTCTGACAGTTCTTGAGTTTCATGAGGTAGGTTTACTGTGAGTTGCCAAGTAGAGGCAGGTGGTTGTCCCATGAGGGGTAGGTGCGGGCAAAGCTTCAGGAAAGGTGCGGTGTGTGGCCCTTGCCCTAAAGCAGTGATGGCGAACCTATGACATGTGTGTCAGAGGTGACACGCGAACTCATTTTTTTTGGTTGATTTTTCTTTGTTAAATGGCATTTAAATATATAAAATAAATATCAAAAATATAAGTCTTTGTTTTACTATGGTTGCAAATATCAAAAAATTTCTATATGTGACACGGCACCAGAGTTAAGTTAGGGTTTTTCAAAATGCTGACACGCCGAGCTCAAAAGTTTCGCCATCACTGCACTAGAGCCACACAGCTGCCTGTCTTAGATTTTGTACCACCTTGGCAGGTTGGAGCCACTACAAGTCAGGTGGGTGGCATCTCCAGAACCAGGAGGGTGGGTCTGCTGGAAGCCTGGAGGGTGTTTCTAACAGATCTCCCATGAGAGGGGATAGCCAGTCAGGTTCATGGGAAGTGGAGAGGGGGAATGGCCCCCATCACAAAGCCACGTAACTCGTAACTCAGTCACTGACTTCCCCTTGGTCGGTCCAAACCTCTACACCTTGGCCAAGGCGGCAGATTCCTCAACAAGGCTTAAGCTCCGCAGGGTGGAGTGAAATGGAGTCCAGAAGGAGGGACTGTTGCTTTTCTCCAGGCTGATACCACTGGTCGGGGAGTGCTCTACTCAAAAAAGGTGGTGTTTATGGTGTGTGAGAGTTACTCAGCACAGGGATCTGGTTGGCTGTCTCTTCAGCTCTATTCTAAGAGCTACAAACCCCAGACCTTCCGGAATCAACTTTCGTCCACTCTGTTCTTGCTCCACCCTTCCTCCAGGCCCTCACGATGAGTGGCTGTAAATGAAATTTTACGCATTGGCCCTTTATGAGGGTGCCTGTGTCTCTAGCTGATTTCTGGACAGAAACTGCTTTTCACAGTTGGATGTTATGTGGGCACTGCTTCCTGGCCCTAATGTTCTGGGCTGGAGAGTCTGGTTTGGGTTTAGCCAGGGGTGGGCAAACTTTTTGACTCGAGGGCCACAATGGGTTCTTAAACTGGACCGGAGGGCCAGAACAAAAGCATGGATGGAGTGTTTGTGTGAACTAATATAAATTCAAAGTAAACATCATTACATAAAAGGGTACGGTCTTTTTTTTTTTTAGTTTTATTAATTTCAAACGGCCTGGATCCGGCCTGCGGGCCGTAGTTTGCCCACGGCTGGAACTTTAGACTCTATGCTTCTGAGGGGGAAACTCCACAGCTGAGAATCTCAGCTGCCATATGTGGGAGCAAGACCAGTTCTTTTTGCATTTCCACCCTTCCTACTAATCTTGATGCGGCTTCTTCTACAAACCTTTTATTATAAGATTTCTGTTCAGCTAGTCTCCACCTATTATGTCATGATCTTGGATTCCTATTTTTTTTTCTACCTACTATGATGTACTTCAAACATTACTTTAGTTACTCTTATTTTTATTCGTATTTTAAAATATCTTTAAATATAATTGATGAGTGGTTTATATACTTTAACTTTGAATGTTTAGTGCTCTTGTTTCAAAGTATAAATTGTATATAGTGGGTGTATTTTTATTTTTTATTTTGTCTCAAGAAGTGTTTTCTTTACTTTTAGATTTTTCTCTAATTTGGAAAATAATTTTTCTGTATTTGATTCAAATAACTTTGAAATCCACTTTATGTAAGATGTAAAATTTAGTAAGCTTTTACTTCTTCCACAGTCAGATCAACAGGTCTTTACTAATATTATTAGAGGTTATAGATATTGTTTATTATTAATATTGATTGTTACTTTATAACTTCTATTTCAAGTGTCATTTTGCCATGAATTTGATGTTTTCTCCAAATAGAAACAATTACTTAAACAATCTATATATTCAATTTTTGTTTATGTTGAAAATTGCTTACATCACTAATCTCATTTTTAGATTTGCTAATATTTCTATTTCATTTAACTTTTTGCATTCAATCCTAATTAAACTTGGGTGTAATATTTACTAATTACTTGAATATTGGACAATGTATTTTGTTTCCTTTACTCATGAATGGCATTTGGATAAATAATATTATACTCAGTCCTCTAAAAATTTAAAAATATTCCTTATAACTTTTGAAATTCTTAATTATTTGAAGAGAATCCTTGAATGCACAATATATTTTCATATAATAAAAGTCAACAAATGTTATCCTATTAAATGTCTAATAACCCAGTATTTTATACTTCACTAGAGGCCCAATGCACGGATTCGTGCACCCGTGGGGTCCCTCGGCCTGGCCTGAGCCCTCTCGCAATCCGGGACCCCTTGGGGGATGTTGGAGAGCCAGTTTCAGGCCGATCCCCGGAGGCCAGGCTGAGGAACCCCACCGGTGCACAAATCAGTGCACTGGGCCTCTAGTATGCATATAAGATCTTTGGTTAATCTCTTCCCACCCTACCCCCTACCCCCTTCCTTCTGAGATTCATCAGTCTGTTCCATGTTTCCATTCCTGTGCATTGAGCGTCTGCCCCTTGTGGTCAGTGAGTGTCATAGCTACTGGTTGAATGGTCTAACAGTTGCTTAGGCTTTTATATATAGGGATAATAATATATTTTATGTGTTTATAAAAATTGTCATAATCTTACTTAAACAATGAAGAATAGACTATAATTTTTTCTCACAATCCGGAGTATTGGCTCTTGAAAGTAATGTGTTTGCAAAAATATAAATTGTATGTTTATATTAAAATTTTGTATTTACAATTTATATAAACGTAAGTCAATAGAGATCAATTCTTTCAAGATTAATTTTGATGTTAAAATAAATAATTTTTGCACAAATATAAATGTTTATAGTTTTATAAAAATGCATAGTTTTAAAATCACTTTTGTCTTCACTTTCTCATTTAATCCTCATGGCAACCATGCTAAGAGATCAAGATTATCATACTCATTTTACAGAGGAGGGGACTGGGTGTCAACACAAGTGAGGGATTTGCCCATGTCTGCACACATTTTAAGTGGCACAGTTGAAGCTAAAACATTGGTTTTCTGTCTCCAAGTACAGCATTCTAATTCTGTAAAGTATACTTTCCAAAATTTGATTTAAAAAAAAGCTTTCTAAGAAATTAGTACTCTCCTAGTAGAAATGATCCTATATAATAAAGAGGTAACATGCAAATTAACCTTCACACCCTCACAAGATGGCTGCCTACGACCAGGCCAACAGGGGGGTTAGTGAGGGACGACCAAACGACTGAACAAGCAGGTTTTGTGGGGCGACCAGGCCGGAAGGGGAATTAGTGAGGGACAACCAAATGACTGAACAAGCTGGCTGCGTGGGGTGACCAGGCCGGTGTGTGGGGGAAAGTTGGGGGTGACCAGGCTGGCAGGGGGGGCATTTAGGGGCAATCAGGCCGGCATGCAGAGGCAGTGAGGGGCAATCAGGCTGGCAGGGGTGGTTAGGGGTGACCAGGCAGGCAGGCAGGTGAGCGATTAAGAGCCTGCAGTCCAGGATTGTGAGAGGGATGCCTGACTGCCAGTTTAGGCCCGATCACTGGGATTGGGCCTAAACTGGCAGTCGGACATTCCCCAAGGGGTCCTGGGTTGGAGAGGGTGCAGGCTGGGCTGAGGAGACCCCCCCACACACACATAAATTTTGTGCACCGGGCCTCTAGTAATTCTATATGAGTCCAATTAAATTATAGATCCTTGAAAACAAGGCAGTTCAGTTTTATTGGGCAGAGAAGGGATATGTTTTTGAATGTTGACTCTAAATAGATAAAAATTATCTATTTAGAAAGATCCCCCCCCAAATTAATATGTGGCCAATAAAAAGCAAAACAAAAGTGGGATGGTAGAGGAACAAGGGGAGCAAAGGAGGGACAGTAAGCACTATAACCTGGTGGGATATAACACTTCTTGTTTTCATTGTCCTAATTATGTCTCACATTATAAAAGCTAATGTTGCAAAAAGTCATTTTAAAAATCATAAAAAGCATTCACTCTAGTGCATCATCCAGTTAAATCTTTAAAGTAAAATAAAAACTCAGTGTTTTAATAATGCCAAGGTACATTTTAGAGAGTTTTATTGTAAAAATTCAAGTTTTTCCTGAATGCTGTTGTTTATTTAATTATGTAGTAAGAAATATATGGTAATATTACAATTACAAAGTTATTCTCTATTAAACCTATAGTGCATAGTATCTTAACCATAATTACTCTCTTAAATAAGTTTTTGAATGCTGCAAAGCCAAATATTCTCTAACAACTTCTAATATCCCTTCTTAAATATCCCTGATGATGATATCTGTTTATCTTTTAGACCATTTTTCTTTTCTAATTCTGTTATGTGGTCACTAAATTTCTCACCAATTACATGGAGGAGGGATATATTCTCTTAACAGGGTTAAGAGAGATGCCATTATCTTACTGAGCTTCCTTTAAGCATTTTCCTACCACAATTATAAAGTCTCTCAAAATTGAAATGGCAGACTGAGATTCTTTATGATCGATGTGATGGGCCTCAAAAGTACCACTATCATCAATCCTCCCTATCTCTTTGAGGGTTATGAGTAGGAAAACTAATGAAAATATTTCCCCCAGTCTCTCTATGAATAAGTCTGAGGAGGCCACAGGATGAGTCTCTTATCCTGTAGCCTTCTCTTTTATTGTGTGTCCAACCACAACTGCTGAATGCTCCCTTCAGTACCAAGAAAGTAGCTCAAATGATTAAACAGAAACCATCCATAGCTGAGTAGAACACTTTTGGTGAACTATGACATGTTGAGGATTTTACTCCTTAGGTTTTAAGCTATTGTTATTATTTATTGAAGAAGTGAGTAAATGAGCGAGTATTGAGTGTTTGAAATGAACAAAAAATTACCCAAGCAGGCACACAGGACCCTTCCTAGCCCCCCACAACCTCAAACTATTCAGCTAAAAACTCTTTTAATAAACTCTATTTTGGAATGTCTGCAAAAAGAGGCTTCAGTTGAGATCAGCAAGTTCAGTTCTACTCACAAGTGTTTGATTTTATCACAGGCTAAGTATGAAGAAACATTTTCAACTCTCCAAAATAAAAATAGCTACAATTTAGTGGGTTCTAACTGTGTGTCAAGAATCTTAAACATATTATCTCACTTAATCCTCAGGGAGATCCCTTAGAGAAGACATTATTGTCTATTTTACATAAGAGGATATAACGGGTTAGAGATTACGTAATTTGCTGGAGTGACACCATTCAGAAGTGGTTAAGATGCCTTCATGAAGCCTAGGTTCCCTATTAGTCCAAGTCCCCTCCTCTCAATTGTCCCAAAAGTCTGCTTTTGAGTTTTTGGAGTCAAAAGAGGAGACTATAGCTGAAAACTAATGAAACAAAAAATGGAATAGCAAACTTCCCATCATAAAGGGTTAGGTTTCATTTTGTGATGTTGAAGACTTCCTTTAAATCTATTCTATGAACCGGTACATAATTCTTTGTGAATATGAGCGTAGGCATAATTCTTTGTGAAGAATAAATCGGAGAGGGTATTTCCATACCATGGATAAGCTTATTCTTGTTTGTTAATTTCTATATACTAAGCAGTGTGTTCCCTCTCAGGTTTATATCTTAGCACCACTAAACTTTTCTTTTTAGTTCCATGCACATATTATGATCATTCTAGCATCTATGCCTACTATGACCTCATGTCTACTTAGCCTGAACAGTGACTCTCTTTGTAGCAATAGCTAAGAGATTTACAATGTTCTGGGCATTAGCTAAGTATTTTACATGTATTTTCTCAGTTATTCTCTCAACCATATTGTTATTAGTTACTATTTAATACCTAGGTGGTTATTAACATAAGTAAAATAATGCCCAAAAATTGAATCAGAGCTAGTTAGTGATGGAACATGACTTGCAATCAAAGCTACCTAATATTTATACCACTATTCCAGTTTCCCAAACTTCCTTTCTACCTATACCACCTACATTGTTTTGCCATATCAAAAAAAAATCCAAAACTATAATATTGTTTGTATTATTCTTAGACAGCTCCTTTTTATTTTTTAAAGGAAACTATATATCATATTTTAAGTGGACAGATGACATAAAGTAACCTAAAATAGATATGTACATGTAAAAATTTTTAAATAAATGTTAATTATTCCTATGTTGCTGGTGGGAATGTTAATGATATAGTCACTCTGGTAAATAGTTTGGCGATTTTTATATAACTTAAAATGTCTTTACCATATAATGAAAATTCTTAGGCATTTATCCTATAAAACTTAAAACACATATGCTGGCAAAAATATGTACAGAAATATTTATAACACTTTAAAAACTGAGAAAATTTCAAATGTCCTTCACTGAGTATAAGGTTAAACAACTTTGATGTATCCATAACATGGAATAAAAAGAAACAAGCTAATGATATAGATAGATAGATAGATAGATAGATAGATAGATAGATGATAGATAGATAGATAGATAGATAGATGGATGAGACAACCCCGGTGAATCTCCAGAGAATTATGCTGACTGAAAAAAGGCAATCTCAAATGGTGCCATTCTCTGGGATTATGTTTACATAATATTCTTGAAATAATGTAATTATAGAGATGGAAAGCAGATTAGTAGTTATCTGAGATTAGAGATTGAGGGGTGTAGACATGAGAGAGCAGAAGTTTCAGGGAGTGATAGAAGACAGAAAAGGGTTGCATAAGGGAACCTATGGTGACAGAACAGTCCTACATTTTTGTTATGGTGGTAGTTACACAAAATTACACATGTGATAAAGTTGATTAGGACTGAACACACACACATAAATGAGTGTATGCATGACTGGTGAAATCTCAATAAACTCTAGGGTTGTACCAAAGTCATTTTATGGTGTTGATATTGTACTACAATTAGACAAGATGCTAACATTGGGGGGAGGGGTAATAGGCTACACCTGACCTCCCTATATATTTTTTAACAACTTTCCAACGAATCTGTTATTTCAAATGAAAAGTTAAAAACAACTGCCCATGTGTGTAACCTGCAGCACCGCCTGTGATGCAACAAGTAGCATGTGATCCACCCCCACTCCTCCCCCCAGCCTCAGTTCTAGGAGTTTAGATGTGTCTGACCACATTCCCTGCCCTGTAGGTGTGTACATGACCAGACAAAGACAAAGCCGAAAATTGTCCTGAATTCTTTAGGTAGGAGAACATTAGTAATTATTTCATGAACATAGCTCAACTGGTGTGCAGCATATGTACATATTACGCACATAAGAATAAGCTGAAAGATGTAACTCATTTTCTATTAAGGAGAGCATTAGTATTATTTCAGGAACATGGTTCAACTAATGTGGTGTTCATAAGTTAACTATAAGTTCAAATCCATATCGTGCTAATTTTGTGGTTAGAGATCATTTATTCATATGAAACTTACATAAACATAACATTTATAAAGGCCCAAGTTACAAAACCACCACAGACATAACAAGAGATTGATCTTGTCAAAATAGACTCTCCCTGATTATGAAATAAGATTCTGAGGCCCTGTGTGGATAAGACCAGAAATAGTGATTTCACTCCAAAAACAGAGTTATTAAATACATTATTTTATTAATTTTATCCCAGTTTTTTGGATATATGTTTGGGAAAAGAAACAAGAAACTGAAGGATATAGTAAAACTCTTTGGAGTTGCAATTATTTAGAAGATTCTTTTGGGTAAATACTAAAATTAATATATTTCCTAGATGAACCTCAACATGCATGAGTATGCATTCCCCAAAACTGAGAAATCATCCTGTAAGCTTTGTTACTGATCTCCTGGAATTATTTGCTGAACTTTTCCCCAATTCTTGAGGGAAGGTTTGCTTTGGCAACCGTGTATTGCTTTTTATTCATGGAGTATCAAACTATGTTTTTATGAATAAGAATATATCTTTACGAGAGATGAGGCACATCTGGAGGACACTACAAGGAGCTATGTGTAAAAGAGAAGCATAACATCTTCCCTCTCCTTGTGTTCCCACATAAAAATATTAAGACAGAAACAAGAGATTCTTTTATTCAAGTCCATTTATACAGCCTAGGTCTCTAAGCTCTGAATGTTGGAAACCATGTATATTCTATAAGTTTTTACATCTTTAACAAGGAGTTTCCTGATTTTTCTTACCTTATATGTCTGTTAGAGAAGCTAAAAATTAGCTAAAATTTTTAATGTTGAATTAAAAAAATATGCCGTTTCTTTATATTTTCACTTTAAGATAAAATCCCACAGGGAAGCTTTGTCTTTTGGTGAAAGGGTTAATATTTTATTCTGTTGAAAAGTATGTATTTAACATGCAACTATATTTGATGTTCATTGACAAAGTCACAATAGGAATGATCTTGCTTTATGTACCAGTTACAAGGTTTAATATCATTATACTGCATGCAATATTAGTTTTTATTAGTCGCCATTAACAAGATGCTTTCTACTTGAATTCTCATTTACTTGTTCAATGTAAAAATTATCTCTGTAAAAGAGAAAAACACATCTTCAAGTGTCAGCTATATTAAATTAAAGAACTGTTTACTCTTTCTAAGAAAAGCCTATGTATCTAAATAGGCATCTTTTACCGTTTGCATAGTAGATTGGAAATTAGCATTTTTGTTCATTTTCCCATGTATGCACAGTGCCTGAAAGAGTAATACTCCATGCATATCAGATCAGCCAGCCTACAATTTTTGTGCAATATATTATTTGGCAATCTAAAATTTGTAATTTGCATGAAATTGCTTAATTAAAATACAGTCACTCAGGGTATTAATTTCTCTGTCTTGCAGTTCAATGTACTAAAGGCGGGCTTCAGAAAATGTGAAATCCTGTCAGATGTAACAGTAAAATATTAACAAAAAAATTCCACTTCTGGCAACAAAGTGACAGAGCGATAATGCTTTTGCCCTGATTCCAGGTTCAAATATGAGTTTAGGTTGACATTGAAACCTACTAGGAAATTTACAATAGCAACTCTGGCATTTTGCCAAGAAATCTGCATGCTCCTTTTCCGTGAAAACTCTTTTTGCTAGAACTCCTACATTCATGCATCCTTATACACAAAATTACACCCACATACATAAATGCCCCTAAGATAGATGGGGACACACACACACACACACACACACACACACACACACCTTTTTTTCTCTTTTCTCTCCACTAACCTAAGTTCATTACTGTTTTCTTGTAGTTTTTGCTTTTCCTATTTGAAATCATCATCAGCAACCCTAATGATAAAATGATCCAATCAGTTCTTCCTAGTTGTCAAGACAACAGTTCATAATTGTTACCAGCTCTTTTTATTGAAACCAGGCAGTTCATAAATAGATAATTCTCTAATTGATCCCACCGATCCTGCTTTGCATACTGTGCCAAACAGGGCAGCCTGCTTCCTGTGGCCACAAACTTCTCCAGAGATGCACAGGAGCTTACTTACTTCTTTGAGACAGGTGTTTTTGAAATGTTGCTTTTTATTTTCTATTAAAATAAACCTAGAATTTAAAACTGATAAATAGCACTTGGGCTGTTATTATGTATAATACATCCCGATGTGTACACACTTGTATTTGACACGTTATAAGTGTAAAGAACTAGCATATCATTATTTCATTTAATTCATAACAGAAATATGATAGCTTGCTGTACATGCTTATTATATGAAATGATATGCTTTCCTAAGGAATCATCTCTGTGAAGTTGTAAGTACCAGGACGGCTTGGGCACCCTGGGAAAGCTTGGGAGAACTCTCCATCCCTTGGGCCTCAGGAAGGAGTAGGAGGTAGGTATGTTATGCTCACCAGAAAGGAGAAAAGCAAGGAGGTGGAGATTCTGCAATCAGGGATTTCTGAGGCTTTGCATCTGCAAATTGCTATCTTGTGTTTCTGAAATGAATTAAACATACAAGGTGCTGAGATCTGACTCTCGGGGGGCAAGGGGGAAACTTTGAGAAAGAAAGGGGGGCATGGTTGCCCACACTCTGGCACTTGGGGTCAACCTGCTCCTGCAGTCACACAAATCTATAGAAAGGACACCCCCCCACCCCTCAGTGAGGGCAACTAGATAACAACTACAAGAATCAATTGCTGACAAATTAATAGAAATGCAAATGCAAGCAGTGTTCTTTGTTCTTTTTTCTACATAGGCAGTCTACACTTTATATAGATGTGCATTTGTATGTGCCAGTAATTAAATTTATTCCTTTGAATCCTGCAATGCAAACATGTTTTAAATGTGTTAAAAGTAAAATAAAGGGAAGTGATTTCTAGAAGTAGAAAGGCTTGGCATAGCAAAGGAAGAAAGGACGGTTTGATTTTCTTCTCCATTTTCAGTTTGTTGAATGCCTTGCTTGCCTGCAATGCGTCCTCTTTTGTCTTAAATATCAAAGGCTCTGCAGGCATGTTAACATTTTAATAATTTCAAAAGGCACAAAAGGCAAAGGATGGGAGTGAAAAGACAGATTGTAGTGAAGTGGCGTGTCCGCTGCTGAAAGAATATTCCTTGCGAGGCTGCCTAGTACGGTAGGAAGCGGGATTCGCCAATCTTGTTCATTCACCAACCCACAAAGGCGCACAAGGTGATGTGGAGTCAAGGCCTAATTAAAATCCTTGAACAGAATGAAGGTCTGGAGAATGACACACATCCAGGAATTGCAGTAGATAGGAAAAGAGCAGGAGAGCTCAGAGAGGAGAGAGGGAAAAAGAAGGAAAGAAAGGAAGGAAGGAAGGAAGGAAGGAAGGAAGGAAGGAAGGAAGGAAGGAAGGAAGGGTGAAAAGAGCAGAGAGTGAAAGAGGGGAAAGGGAGAAGGAGAAGAGGAAAGAGGAAGAGGGGGAAAGAGAGGCGAGGGAGCCCTGTCACCCGCAGTCAGAAGCTGCACTGTGAGCCTTTGCTGCCCTCAACAGCCTTCCAGTGTAAGCACCGCCACCCAATTTGCGACAAAGTTAATTGGCTCTTTGATGTCTGGAGAAAGGTGCTGATAGAAAAAAGGGGGGTAAAAAAAAAAAAGAACACGAATCTTCCTTTCTCCACACACTCCTGTTTGTCTATTTAAAAAAAAAAAAAATCTTGCTGATCCCAAAGGGTTTCTTCCACGTATCCCCTCCCAAATCACCCTTCCCTCCCTCAAATTCCCCTCACCTCCACGCTAGACTAGATCATGGCTTTTAGTTTTTATTTGTGGGGGTGGGGGCGGGGGGGGCAGAGAGATGGGTTACTAATTTTCACTTGCTAATTTCCCAGCTGGAAAAAAAAAAGAGAAAGAAAGAAAGAAAAAAAAAAGTGGGAGTGCAGCGGGCTCCCTGCTGCCACTGCTGATCAAATGGAACAACAAGGGCAAAGCCTCCTAATATGGGAAGCTATTTAGTGGCGCGCTGCCTTTTGAAATGATGATGATAATGGATTCAGTCTGCTCATTAATGGAGCCAGAGTGCTCATTAGAGTGAACAAACAAGCCAGGTTGTCAGCACTGAAAATGCCAAGTGCTTGTTTCCATTTTATCTGAGGAGTCTGGAGACAGTGATTTTACCATTTATTCCCCCTCTCTGCTCTTGACCCCCGAGCTCCCCCCAGCATCAAAGCCCCTCAGCCGGTGGAGCCTGTACATCGGCAGCGTCTCCCCGGCTCATCACGGCTTCAAGGTCACAGACACTAAAAGAGCAGCGGGGCCGGGGGGGTGTCTGTGTTTGGATTACACTTCCTCGGGATTTTGTTCCCAATAAATAGTGTCTGGAGAGGGGGTCAGCGAGGGAGAGAGAAAGGGAGCAGCCGGAGACGGAGAGGGAGAGGGACAGAGGGGTCTGAAATAGAGACGGTCGAGAAGGCGCTGGGAGTGTGTTTGCAAATCTTTTAAACACCAATGAACTAATTTATCATGCAAACTCCTCGACGGGGCCGGGGCTGGCCTCCACTTCCAGGCTAGAGCCAGGCGCCCAGAGGGGACGCGAGGGGCGCACCGCAGCCGTTGGCGCTTTGGTGTGGAGTGGAGGGGCCTGAAGGATGCAGGGGCGCAGCTCGATCCTTGGTTAGATTTTCAGCGCCCGGTCCCGGCCTCGCACTGCGCAAAGGGGAGCCGAGCCCGGAGGGGTGGGGCTGCCTTCGTGGAGACCCCGAGAAAAGCTCCCGCCCCAGTTAACTTCTCTCTGGGACCCGCGGCTGGGCGCCGTCCGAGGACCGTGGACCCCGCGTCCCCGTCGGCGTGTGTGGGGGTGGGGCTGGGGTTGAAGGGGAACGGGGTCGGGGGAGACGCCTCTAGAGAGGCGCAGGCGTGTGAGCCCGGGTCCGAGCGTCCTCCTTGGAGCCAGGAGGGAGAACCGCGCCCGGGGAGCGCGCTGCCTCCGCCCCGAGGGCGTCATGGGACCGACGGTGCTGCGGGCTCCCTGCCCTGTAAACCCCAAGATCCGAATTCGATCGCCCTCAGAACTGTCGGCGAGGTGCATCCGCTACAGGGAACACTCTCTCACCACACAATCCTATTCCTCAGGCTGCCAGGGCTAATTTGCGACTTATTATTTTCTGCACCTCGGGGGGAAATGGAGAGGAGGCGCTCCTGGTTCCGTTGAGGAATAAATTGGGAAATGTTTTTAAAAAAGTATTTTTAAAGTTTTGCATAGAAGGGGAAACTGTTTGAGCTGATTTTCTAATGGCATAGGCACTGCCACCGGAGCTTCGGCCTGGAGTCTGTCCCCCCTGATTCTTCATTAGTAACTTCATTCATTAAAGTAAATGTTATATGATATTAGACGTCCTGAAGTTTGCTTTACCTAATTTCTTATGTTTCTGCAGAGTGTGTGCCATCATTTCAAATTCTCTAGCTATAGAGTTGAAATTTGAATTGTTTGAATTCAAAAAGAGAAATATTGCTTCTGTGTTTACATGAATCATGTATAACTTGTAATATAATACTGGATGGTACTGATTACTATTATTTTACATGGCTTATCTAAAAAAGTAATAATACTCATGAAAATAAGGCAGGTTTCATTTACGTCTCAAATATATTCCAATATCCAAGGATTGATTTTAAATAATTCAACCTATAAAAACGCAAAGTCTATACAATCACTGAGATCATAAAGCAATTCGTTCAATAAAATATTATAAATAATTTTCTTTCTAAAGTACTTCAATTTTGATTTTAATTCTCACTGTTCTCTCTGATCTATGGAATTCTACAAATTGCTAAGGGCTTATGGTTTCAGGGTATATACAAGAGTGTGAAAGTTCAAAATATTTTCTAACTCCTTTTAGCTATTGAAGATGGGAAAATTGCTTTGAAAAGCTTGCTGTTTTCAACAATGGCATCATTTTTCACTTAGTCATTGTGCTGAAGACTATATCTAACCATTGTCCATTAAAAAAATCCAAAAAAAAACACTTAATCAGTTTCCTATCATTACAGTCACAAAATTATTTTCAGACATTTGTTATCAAATATTGTGCAAGCTTGCCTTCTGTGGATTCTTATCTGATGAAACTCATACATAGATATGCTATACTTTCCGTTATATTCCTAAAATTCCCTCTGAACTTCCGAGCCATGTACATTGAGGATCCAAAAGAAAGTTTAGAGAACTTTTTTAGGGGGTGGGGGCTTTTTGTGTCTCCCTGTGATCATGCTTAGCCAGCTGTAGTAAATGGAGGCATTTCCTTTCTGAATGGTAACATGACTAGGACTAGAAAGTTTTACCTTCATCTTAAATTTTGTGATATGAAGAGTCCTCCCTTTCCTTCTCTTTCACTCTATATATTTTTAATAAAGTGTATTTCAGTCTTATTCACTGTGAAAGACAGAAAGGAGCTGTAGGCATTTGTCAGGGAAGTGATAAGAAGTTTGGTGGCTGTATTGAGTCACCCTTCCCTTGTTAATTTTCAGTAGCACCCTACGCATATGTGCTAGGTATGGAAGTACTCCTACCACCTTTTCCTCGCCTTCCTTTCCATATCCAGCCATCACCCAGCCTGGTTATAAAGGTGGACTCAAGCCAGAATGCCTGGGTTCAGAGCTTGGCTAGCACAGCACCACATTACAATGAAATGTACACATACAGAGTTGACTTTTCCAAGCCAGGACTACATTTATTTCATTTCTGCATCCCTAGCAGCTAACAAAATGTCTTAACAAATGACATGCCATTGGTAAATGGGGACTGAAATGAAGCAGAGCTGGGCCACACATTAACCTAGTAGCTGTCATCAGAACCATCACCTTGGCATGCTAGGCCAGAGGGAGATGTGCGTCCCCTGGGCCGAGGCATAATGGCACCAGAGGAGGTAGATGCCCCTCACCCCCTGCTAGGCTGTGTTTACTCCAGCCTTGGAGAGTAATAATAAACCCTGCTGAAATGAAGGTAGGTCTCCTATCAATTCCACCACATCACACTTGAATGAATTAGCTGGCCAGGCTGTAACCACTGGGTCTTGTGACATAATCACTGGCCTAACTATGTGCTAGATATAGAAAGGACTCTTAACACTCCCTCCCCCCTTATTTTCCATATCCAGTCTATCACCGGCCTGGTTATGAAGGTGGAATTAAGCCAGAATGCCTGGGTTCAAAGCCTGGCTCTACCACTGACAAGCCATGTGACCTTGGGTAAATACCTAGTTTTTCTTGTGGGTTGCACCATCTTTATAATTGAGAAAATAATAGTTCCTGACCCATAGGTTTCTTCCAAGTATTGAGTCCAAACTCGTAAACACTTAAAACAGCACTGTTCAGATGTGATTGATTTATTTATCCACATTTTTTATTTCAACCCCCTAGCCGTTTTCTTACATCACGTCTACATCCTTTCTTGCCTGGACTGGCCTCCCTGCCTCTAAGGTCCTGTTCTATAAAATAAATAAATAAATAAATAAATAAATAAATAAATAAATAAATAAATAAATAAGACAACCACAACCACAACAAATAAAACCTTCTAGATGATCACTGTTAACAGTTCATTTGACAGACTCACTGTCCCTGGAAGCAGCACTATTTCTATCTCTAGCTTCAATCAAACCTCTCACTGACCTCTCATGCCAAGTCCAGAAAGCCCTCCTGGTTTACTACATGTTTCACATATTCATGTTAATCTTTTTATTCAGCCTCCCACCCATTTGCTCTAACCAGACCTGTAATCAACCTGATGCATAATAATGTCCAGTATTTGATGTGCCCTTTCTTATCTCTCCAACTTCGCATCTACCCTGTTCACTAGAACATGTAACACTGTCCACTTCCATTTACACTTACACTGTGACACAACTCAAAAACTCTCCTCTGTGGAACTTCTTCTGATTTTTTCCATCCACACTCCCTTGCCCTGGGGACTTGATAGAAATATAAAGTTTTGGTCTTCTCTTCCAGACATACTGAATCAAAATTCTGGGGGTGGAGCCAAAAAAATCTGTTTTCTAAAAAGCCCTTCAAGTGATTCTCAGACACTTCCAAGTTTGAAAATCACTGGAGTAATTAAAGTGAACTGAATTCAGACCACACGATTTCAATAACCAGCTCTACCCATTATTAGTGGAACGGTACTTAACCACTCAGTGTCTCAGTTTCTTCACCTATAAAATGAGAATGATGATAATTAGGGTTAGTATGATGATTAAATGAGATAATACACAGAAAACATTTAACAGTGCTTAATCCGTTAATGATACTTAATAAGTACTAAGTCTTGTTCTTATAAAATTGTGATCCCCAAAAATTGATTCCCTATAAGTTGTTCTTCATATTTCCTCATTCTTTTGATTACATAATCAGAATATATTTTCATGCGGGTCAATACAACTACTGATAAGTTTGAGGAAAGCCAGGACTAAACAAATAGGAGTTCTAGTTCACTAAGGGCCACTTTACTTCTTCATGTAGGTCAGGCGTCCTCAAACTACGGCCCGCGGGCCACATGCGGCCCGCCAAAAACATTTATCCGGCCCGCCAGGTGTTTTTGCCGCCCGCTGCCTGTCCTGCTTAGAGCCGACTCTCGCCAGGTGTTTTTGCCGCCGCTGCCTGTCCTGCTTAGAGCCGACTCTTCCAGGGTCCGCAGTGCGCATGTGTGGAATGTCTGAGGGACAGTGAACTGGCCCCCTGTTTAAAAAGTTTGAGGACCTCTGATTGTAGGTCCACAATCATATATGAAATTTAGTGACTCAAAAGAAAGGTATTTTTTTTCTACGTAAATAATTGGCTCATGGACTAATAAATGCTGCTTTGGGGTTTTGTAGTATATCTTCATAGTTTTATAAAAATTATTTTCTAATTTCTCATTCTCTAGTTTTTTTTTTAAATATATTTTTATTGATTTCAGAGAGGAAGGGAGAGGGAGAGAGAGATTGAAACATCAATGTTGAGAGAGAATCATTGATTGGCTGCCTCCTGCATGCCTCATACTGAGGATCAAGCCCACAACCCGGGCATGTGCCCTGACTGGGAATCGAATCTTGACCTCCAGGCTCATAGGTCATAGCTCAACCACTGCTGGTGACACTTCAGTAGGTTTGATCTTGATAATAATGACTACTTATCAAAATGAGTATCTCCCTCAAAAGAAGGCATTTCAAGAAAAAAACAACAACACAAATGAGTAGAAATGGAAAATGGTCCCAAAATATGTTTAGGCACAAAAACACTGATATAGGCAGAATATTTTGAAACATTATTTTTCTAAAAAATGGAATGTTCATCAATTCTGCCTGCTACTAGTTAGATTCTGTCTACCTTCTCAACATCTTCCAAATATTTAACAACATTCTTAAAATTCTTCTTAATGTTATGAATTCTTAAAATTAAAGGAGTAGCCTTTTTAAAATTTTTATTAATTTCAAAGAGGAAGGGAGGGGGAGAGAGAGATAGAAACATCAATGATGAGAGAGAAGCATTGATCAGCTGCCTCCTGTACACCCCACACTGGGGATTGAGCCTGCAACCCGAAAATGTGCCCTGACTGAGAATGGAACCGTGACCTCCTGGTTCATAGGTCAATGCTCAACTGCTGAGCCATGACAGCTGGGCTGAAGGAGTAGCTTTATAGCGACAAAACGACAATGTGTATTGATACAAAATTTTATCAATGGCTAAAAGTATTTTTTTTTGCCTTCATTACCAGCTAGAAAATTGCTTTTGTATTTGTTCCTTTTGTAATATTATTTAGAGTTAGAGCCACTATTGGGTTTTTTTTATCACCCTGAGGGGAGAAAAATTATATACATTATACACACATGCATTTATATACAAAAGAGTTACATTTAATTCATTTAAATTGTGTATGTTCTCTGATAACATACACAAGCAATTGCACCTAAGGTAGTCAACCTCTATAGAAATCCTATATAATAAAGAGCTAATATGCTAATTAGACCAGATGGTGGAATGACCTTCCGGAATGATCTTTTGGATGACCTTCCAGAACGACCAGTGGGCAGGGCCTTGGGGGCTCCAGGCAGCCAGGGCTGCGATGGGCTGAGCCCCTTGCATGAATTTAGTGCATCAGGCCTCTAGTATTTAAATAAAAAGTAACTTCTCTAGGATTGAAATAGGCTAATAGCCTGACATGTAATCCTTTGTCCCCCAATTCATAAATTTTCATTTTAGAAAACTTCAGGTATTACTCAGCTTTCTAACAAATCTTTCCCATTCTTTGTCACAAAAACATTCATTTGATTGATGTTTTAGCATGCTGTAAGATTTAATATTCTGAGAGTTAATATATGTAGGCTTGTACTTGAGGTATGATATTTAAATCCTTTTGAATACATCTTAACTGGAATGTGATTGAAAATGAAAACCTTAAAAGAGGTCAATAATCTTGTGATTAATATTGTAAGAATATAGAAAAGACTACAATGAAAAAACTCTCTGAATAGCATGTTTAATTTTAGGTATCCAAATTTGAGAAGGCAAATTAAAGAAATTTTCAAATATTCAAAACAATTAAAAGAAAAGGTGACAGTAATTAATGAAGAAGGTTTACAGTATCTCACTTGATAGAGAATGCTGAGGTAGTGCTCAGAGGTAGAGATGATTTTTTTCCTGATATTTAATGAAAGTGAACAATGAATAAAAATGTCATTTCTAAAAATATTGGTACAGTGGGAGTAATTAGGGATATTAGGATACATTTTTAAGGAAAAAAATGAAAAGAATCTAAGAAGAAAATGGGATGGTGATATGCATTTATAACACAACAACATGTTATAGTAGTTGACTAATTCACATGTCATCAGGTTTTTATGCATATAAATATAGTACAGAGAATATAATAATGACTTTTAAAGATTAGTGGAGAAAATTAGGCCCAATTTCTCACATTATACAATTTGCATTCAGTATACATAGAAATAAAATGTAGATGCCTTGTTTACAAAGACTACTTTACTATTTAAAAACCCCTAAAAAATTATAGTCTTGGAATAATCCTATATGTTAATAACATATTGTGTCCTCTGATTAGACAGAGGATTCTTATCACTATTGGGAGGACACTTGTGAATTTGATTCATTATGGAAACTCTTTGATGTGTCCCCTGAGAAATGCATCATATTTTATAAAGGTGTTGGCAAAGAAGTTTCATATATAGGCTGACTGATCCCAGACACAAAGTAGATGCAGTTAAAATAGAAATGAATACAAATTCTGAAAATTTGGTTTCTAGTATTGGTTTGCTCATTTTGCTGGGCAAAATACTCTATACCGAATGCTCAACATGATAAAGCTTTAACTAAATAAAACATATTAAACTTAATTTTTAAGAATATTCCCATTCTGAGTAAAAAATAATCCTGAAAATAATTATTATGCTAATAATTATTATTTATCCAAGTTTTTTTTTAATTCCCCCCCCACCCCCCGCCCACTCATGCTCTGATCCCCCTGTTGTCCGTGTCCATTGGTTTGGCTTATATGCATGCATACAAGTCCTTTGGTTGATCTCTCCCCCTTACCCCCTCCCTCCCCTACTTTCTATCTAAGTTTTTTGAATTCTTAAAGTAGATAAATAAGATTGTTTTGGATTAAGATAAACCTATTTATTGTATGATTTGCCTAGCTAAACATAATTTCATAGCATTAAATCCTATAATAACAGTCAATACTTAAAAAATATGATTTGCGTACTTAGGATGCTTAAATACTTGTTATCTATTGCTATGTAATATGTTAATCCAAAACACTCTTTTATCATAGCCCCTGAATGTGTGGGTCACAAGTTTTGATAGGTCTCAACACAGCAATTCTTGTGCTCCATTGGCATCAACTGAGGTCACCAGGTGGTATTCCGCTAATGGCCTGTGTGGTCTGGAAGGACCCCCCTAGCTTCATTTACCTCCCCAATGTCCTGATGAGCATGTCTGGAGGGCTGAGTTCACTGGGCCATGCAGTCCCACTGCCTCTCGCACGGGTGTTGCAGCATGGACTTCTCTCATAGAGTTGAACTTCTTACACGACAGCCCAAGGCTCCAAGAAACCAAGATGGAATTGCCTGTCCTCTCAGAGGCTCTCCCCGAAATGGCACAGCATCACTTCCAACATAGTCTCTAGATCAAAGCAGGCAAAGAGCAGCCCAGATCCCAGAAGAGAGAAAATAGGTACCACTGCTCCCTAGGAGTGTGGCAAAGACTGTGTGGCCACCTTTCACAGCCACAGTGCGTTTTTCAGGTAACTACGATGTGTACTGAATGAAAATCTAACCTGGCTGAATTTTTTTCAGGTCAATCAAGAAGACTGTAGCTTTAGTTTTAGTTAAATATTTTAATTCAGTCAAATCAGTATAATTATGAGTCATTTTAATAGAATTAGTTTAACCAGTTATGTGCCTTGTTATATTCCTTGACTTCAGCTAGTGTTTAGCAATGTGAGATTAAAAGAATAACTCAATTTATTTGGTATAAGCAGACACATAATCACACAATGGAATCAGAGATTATTTATTTTTTTTAAATATATTTTATTGATTTTTTGCAGAGAGGAATAGAGAGTGAGAAACATCAATGAGAGAGAAACATCAATCTGCTGCCTCCTGCACATGTCCCACTGGGGATGTCCCTGCAACCAAGGTACATGCCCTTGACCGGAATCGAACCTGGGACCCCCCAGTCCACAGGCCGACGCTCTATCCACCGAGCCAAACCGGTGCTGGCGAGATTATTTATCTTAAATAAACTGTTTGAGTCAACAACAAGAGTCAATCTGCCCGAGCTATGTAGTTAAATTTTATGTCATTAAAATTATTAATAGATCTACATACAATAATGTTTTAAGTAAACATATACATTACTAAGAAGAAATTAAGTTGAAGTAGCATATTAATTAACAATAGTATATTTTATATATTTCATATTTTGCTCAAGTGTGAAGGGATTTTCCAACAATAAAACCCCTTGTTCTTTAATGAAGACTTCATATCATAGATTCTATTCACTAAATTATGAACTAACATTATCTAGAATTATAGGCAAAAGAAACACTGTGCTGTTTTTTTTATTAGAAAAACAGTTTAGAACAAATTCAGTTAACACAAGGGTTGGAGTATTTGCAATTTGCCCAGGATAGTCTACTTTCAGCTATTGAGTGCTGCCCAAAATTATATATTACCTGGCACTTTCTCACATCTAGAATTCTATAACGTCACTTTATAATGATGGACCCATGACACTAACTATCTGGAAATAACATATTTGTCTTCAAAGGAAGGTCAATTAATGCACTGTTTAAGCCTTAAATTTACATTTTCTAGTTAGTTTTTGGAAAACCTATAAAGCATACATGATAAATGTGTTCAGAATACACAGATACATTTATATTTACACACACACACACACCATGTATATTCAGAGGAGTAGATATGACACCAAATCTCATGTGTTGACAGCTTGCAAAATGGCTCTCTTGCTCCCCTTTCCTCAATTTTTTACCATCCATTTTTGTAATCTTAGTCACATAAATATAACACTAAATATTAAGTGTGGGTCATTCTATATTAATGGGAGAAAAGCATCTCTGTGTTCTTAATGGAGTGAGCATGCCAAAACTTAATACATGAACTATTGTTTCTGGCTACATAGTTGAGAAGGAAATGTTAATTATTCTGAGTGGCTAAAATAAAAATAACTCTTAAGCGCTGGCCCGGTGGCTCAATTGGTTGGACCATCATTAAAATTTTTATTAATTTTAATAAATAATGACTACTTAGTCCTTTGGTTACTTATAATGACTACTTATAATGACTACTTATAATAACTTATAAGTAGGGTTAGGGCCCTGGGGGTGGAGCCAGGGGTTGTCTAGCTTCAATCAAACCTCTCACTGACCTCTCATGCCAAGTCCAGAAAGCCCTCCTGGTTTACTACATGTTTCACATATTCATGTTAATCTTTTTATTCAGCCTCCCACCCATTTGCTCTAACCAGACCTGTAATCAACCTGATGCATAATAATTAGTGCATTCACTAATGCACATTCTTCCAGTTTTTATCACTTTCTAACTCTCTATCCCTTTTTATCACTTTCCTTGATTTCTTGGCATTACAATAGTAATCTTGTTTCATGTTTTATTGGGTTCCATTCCAGGTCAGGGCACATACCTAGGTTGCAGGTTGGATCCCAGGTTGGGACACATATAGGAGGCAAGCAATTGATGTTTCTCTCTCACATCAATGTTTCTCTCTCTAAAAATTGATAAAGAACATATCCTTGGATAAAGATTTTTTTAAAGTTGTTTTAAAAAAGCCATATACTTGGATTCCAGTCAAGGGCATGTACCTTGGTTGCGGGCACATCCCTAGCAGGGGGTGTGCAGGAGGCAGCTGATCGATGTTTCTCTCTCATCGATGTTTCTAACTCTCTATCCCTCTCCCTTCCTCTCTGTAAAAACTCAATAAAATATGTTTAACAAAAATAAAAAATAATTAAAAAATAAAAAAATAAAAAAGCCATATACTTTATAAAATCATATTTGTATGTATTTATTCAATCAATTAGTCATTCAACAAACTATTTGCAGGCATTGGACCAGGCACCAAGGAAGCAAAGATGAATAAGATGTGGTCCTGTTTTAATGAGTAAAAAAGCAGCAGCAAGATAATAAAGGGCATTTCTTTATCCCACATAGTGAACATAGCTTGTGCAAAGACACAAAGTGAAGAAGGCAAATAATATTTTGGGAAACTACAAATTGATAGATATAGAGTGGGTGGGTGCAAGGTGGGGAGTATCAGTGAAAAATAAAAACAACATAATGAGAATTCTTTTATATCACGCTAATGTGGTTGCACTTTTCTCTCTGCACATGATGAAAAGCAGTGAGTAAATAAACTAGCAACAGGATCTGATTCATCATTTAGAAATTTTACTCTGGGAGCAATTTGGAGCAGGAGTAAGGAAACTACAGCCCACCTTCCAAATCCATCGGCTGCTTCTCTTTTTTGGTAAATAAAGTTTTATTGGAACACAGCCACATCCATCTTTTTACTATTATCAATGGCTGCTTTCCAGCTGCAACTACAGAGGTGACTAGTTGCAACAAAGACTATATGAATGTGTAGCTTAAAATATTTACTGTCAAGCCCTTTATAGAACAATTGGCAGACCCCTGGTTTAGAGGATTAATTGGGATGGTTTTTAATTGGAGATCAAAGGCATTAGAAGTGAGAAATAATGGTAGCATCTACTAAATACACTGCAGTGGGAATAAAGGGTGTTTTAAAAATAGAATAGTAGGACTATTTGTTTGATTTAAAAAAGGAATAAAGAGAAGTCTGGGATGACTCCTAGATTGTTGGCTTATGTCACTGGTGGTAAAAGTGGAGGGAAATGATGTTTTACACATGTTAATTTTGGGGTTCCAGGACATTAGATGGCTTTGTTGTGGTGATTGAATAAAATGTGTAGGAAGATGTGTTGAGTAAGTAGAAGGCATAACAAAAGAAAAAAAATGGACAGGGAGAAGAGAAGCTGGTGGAAACAAGTTGGAGATAATTTTTAAAAAAATGTTTCTTTTAAACAGTTATGTTGTATAAGAGAGATTTATTTTAACTGTGTATTCTTCTATAGACAATGACTTGATATTTTAAAATTTAGTCACATAGCACAATTAACCCAGGTTCTATGGAGATTTGAAATAAACTAAATATGACATATGATCCCTTTGACCCCTTTTGAAAGTTGTGCAGATATTTGGTATTAATATTAAACAAGAAAAAACTTAAAAGGAAATAAAGTATACTTCATCATGTTGCCAATGGAGAGGTTTTATGGAATGTCCACTTAATGCTGGTGTTTGGAAAATGCACTAGCAACTGTGTTACATCAGAGCTCCACCATGAGTAACTCTTTCCAGAAGATCTAAACTGTGATTGTATCCATGCTGCAGAGAAATTCATATGATAAACAGCCATGTTCCAATATGATTTTTTTATGATTGTAAACTCGGAGGCATGTCACTAACTCACTTCAGTTAAAATTGTTAACAACATGATACTTTATCAGAGAAGCCTGCCATTTACTAGTAAAAAGTCCTTAACAAATGAATTCACTATCAACTGTCATTTTAGTTATTTTGAACATAATTTCATAATTATAATTTCATAAGTTTAGAAGTTCTGGTTTTAAAGCATTTAATGATTGCCCCGTGTTGCATTGTTAAGTGAAAATGTGTGAATCACACTGATAATGCGATTTATGGAAGTTAAAGAGCCCTTCGTAGGGAATATATGAATAATTTCAATGAAGCAGTCAGATAGTGATAGAATCAATGTTAACATCACATAGTCTCTGCCACTAATATATTTTCATATGAATAAATATAAGACTTTTATGAATTAGAACCATCACTTAACACGTTATAACATCTCTATATAATGTTATATAAACTGCAACTAAGATTCAAATGGTCTGTTTAACTGTATAAAATTCCTTTTTATTGTACTCCAGTTAGTAAATGTAAAAACATAATAAAAGTTACTATGGCAGTCGTTTATTTCTCTTTCTTGTATACACATTATAAATAGATCCATGATCATAACTGGTATTTAAAAAACTACAATTATTAAATATTTAACTTGAAATTCACTCCTTACAAAATGACTTTTGCTAGGTCTGTTTTGCTAGCTCTGTTTTGCTAGCACATGATGACCACACCAATTTGAGACCATGTTGTCAGATAAGTTATCTCTACAAACTGAAGTGGGGAGAAAAGATTTATATAAAGAAGAGAAAACTGAATTTTTTTTTTTTAGAGACAGGCTTTTCTATATTTATTTTATTTTATGGTTTTCAGAAGTCTTGCGTTAAATAAGAATCCTCCTCAGTCAGTAGCTCCCACATTTGCCTGTTTCTGATGTTAATTATCTTTTGTTTGCCCTCGATAAACCCGAGGTTGGTGTGCAGATGATATGAAGGCTGCAGGATCACCTCAAAGTGTAAAAAACAATGGCATTGTCAATTCCGTATCACAACACTTTATAAGCTATGAATGTTATCCACATTAAGAAGAGTGGAAGACTTTTAAAATGAATTCCATGAATATATTACATTATAAGTATTATTACATTTCATTTTATTAAGTGCATCTTAGTAATTAGAGCAAATGAACATGCTCTTTCCAGTACATAATGATATTAGAACTAAAAGTTATGCATCAACATTTCCAGAGGCATAATGCAGCATTGTATATGAATCACTCTAAACAATATTTTTGAGTTTATATACAGGCAATTATTACCTATTGAACAATAACATTCTATTGGGTTATTAATATTCAGTTTAAAAACTACCTCTTTGATAAAAGCTTTAGGTATTTGCAATTTTTTTCAAAGAAACATCTTATATAATAAAGAACTAATATGCTAATTAGACCAGATGGGGGAACAACCTCCTTCCGGAACTACCTTCCAGGATGACCTTCTGGAACGACCAGTCGGGGGCAGGGGAGGCGGGGCCGTGAGGAGGCCAGGGCTGCTGCGAGGGCCTAGGCGGCAGCCAGGGCTACAAGGGCCAAGCCCCTTGCACGAATTTTGTGCATTCAGCCTCTAGTAATGATATAAGTAGTTTAGTTTACTTATAGCTGATGATACTTATTTTACCATAAAATCATAAAATTATACATAATAGAAAAACAGTCACTAAAGTCTGATAATCTAGATTAGCTAATTATATTGTATAAAAAGCAATTGAAAATCTTATTACTAAAAGTTTCACTTGTCCAATATTATAGTTCAATATTATAATAGTAACTCCCAAAAGACATTTATGTTATTATTAAGAGATTTGAAATGAAGAGTTACAAATTCAAAATAGGATTATAGTCTGCTTAGATCTATATAATCAATTTTAAAGTATTTTTGCTAGTCTAGGGGAAGTTGAAATATCAATTTTCAATAAAAATACTTTTATGTGTCACATTTAATATTCTAAACTCATTTATTTCTTTTCTATTTTGCCTTAATGGTTTGAACATATGATTATTGCATATTACAGTAGAATATTACTTTGATGTTAGGAATAAAAAAACATTTTTCTTATATTTCATAAATTGTTTTGCTCTGATGTTAGAATCTTATTTTTGTCAACAATTTTATAAATTTAGTTAAAACTGAATATAGCAGTTTCCAATATCAACAGTACAAAACACCATCAATATTTTTAAGTGTGGTGGAAGACAGCAGTTGAGTTATCATTAATGTAACAAAGTAAAAGTTACTTTATATTTTTAAACAGCTATGGAGTATGAACTTAATTAAGAATATTTGGCAATGATAACTTAATTGAACTTTTGTCAATTAAAATTTGTGAACCTAAATTTTAAAAATAGTAAAAAGAGTTAGCTTTTTACATTAGTAATTTAACTGTATTATCCATTTGATTTAGCAAGCATATTATTTGCAGTATAATTAAAGTAAAATATTATTTATAAAGTAAGGAAAGTCAATTATTATCTATTTATTGATAACATTTTATTTATTAAATGCGATTAAGATTTACAAAGAAATGTTTCAACTATATGTGTAAGTATAAAATCTTTTTACATAAATATAAATTTATAAATCATCCTTTTTCTAAGCCTGCTTTATTTATAAAATTCTCTAATGCTTCCAGAAAAAGAAATGTACAATTTTTTTATATCAAGAAATATTATGAGAAAACATTGACAATGTTTATATACATATAAATTGAGTTTTTTTTATTACTGTTGAAAGAATCATACTCCATTCACTCATCCACTTAAGTGAACAACAAATCCCATCTCTAAGTTATTTTTAGAGCATTCATCTTTTTATATTTCTCCCAAAATTATATATATATACATATATATATGTATATATATATATATATAATTTATATGGCCTATAGAACAGCATAACTAATTTTTTCTTAAGATGTGTCCAATTTTTTGTCTCAGATATATGTCTTAATAATATCTTTACAAACAATATTACTTTTAATCTTTCTAATTCTGTTCTTATAAGATGAAGTTGGCTTTGTTTCTTCTGTAAAAAAAGTTTTGACTGATTTTAGAGAGAGAGGAAAGAGAAACATGGATTTGTTGTTCCACTCATTTATGCATTAATTGGTTGATTCATATATGTGCCCTAACTGGGAATTGAGCCCACAACCTAGGCATATTGGGACAATGCTCTAACCAACTGAGCTACCCGCCTCTTATAAGATGAAGTTGGCTTTGTTTCTTCTGTAAAAAAAGTTTTGACTGATTTTAGAGAGAGAGGAAAGAGAAACATGGATTTGTTGTTCCACTCATTTATGCATTAATTGGTTGATTCATATATGTGCCCTAACTGGGAATTGAGCCCACAACCTAGGCATATTGGGACAATGCTCTAACCAACAGCGCTACCCGCTCAAGGATGGATTTGTTTCTTTAACACTGAATCCTTTTATGGAGACCTAATTTCTTTACTAATGAGTTGAATAAAATGATATAAGGTTCCTAGCTAAGTACTAATAACTAAGTCAAATACAATAGTAATCTTGTTTCATGTAATAAAAAAGTAAGCATCTGGTTTAGTCTCTCATATATGATTCTTACTTTTGAAAAGCAGTAATTAAGATACGTAAATAGCATACAAAATATTATGCAGTAGTTTGCAATCTTCAGCTTTAAGCATCACTGAAAAATTTCTGCTAGAAAATTAAACCAGGCATAATTCACTCAAATTACACTGAACACCTCTAAATCAATAGAGATAAATCTAGTTTTGTTGCTAAATCGATTTTCTCCTTTATAGAGCTATATTGTCCTGATTGTTTTTAGAATAATTGTTTCACTAAGGATTTTTATGGTGATTAGGGAAAAGTAAACAAGGGAAAACTTAATGCAGCCCTTTGGCATTGCCAGCATTTCAAGTTGATTCTTTGGAGATAGCAACAGAGATTTATATCATTTTGGACAATAATGTTTTCCTGAAAAAAATTTTACTGAGGTCGATTTCCTTTCAGAAATAAGCAATCTCTGTGTTTGTTTTACTTTTATAAAATTTTCAGGTCTTGCCAATATAAATATTCACTAATGCACATTCTTCCAGTTTTTATCACTTTCCTTGATTTCTTGGCATAGATCACACTGAAAACGTCCAGATAATTTTTTTTTTTTTATTACAAAAATGTTCAGACTAGACTCAGGGACAAAGGTAGACTCCAGGATTGCATAAAGTTGTGTTACAGAATTATTTCTTAACCTAAATGTAATGTATGTGTGCTCCATCCAACTTCCAAATTTTACTAAAGCATTACATATATTTCATAAACAATTATTCAAATGTAGTACACTTAATACAAATAAAACAAATTTAAGCAATAAACCCTTTTTTTAAATAACTGAAAAGGAAAATATTAAATATGCTTTACTAAATGGTTTTGAGGGGAAAAAATAATGATACATATATTATTTCATTTAATCATATATTTATGTAATGTATTATCATTTATATTTATATGTACCTGTTTAGAAAAACAATATGTTGGTGAGCAATGGGAAATATTTTTATAGGATCTTATATTAGCAAGTTATATGCTTATATGTTTTTGTAAATATAATTTCCTAAACAATGACATAATAGAATAGCATTATTTGGAAATTTTGTTAAAGTTAAAGCTTAATATGAAATATTCCTTTGGGTCAATAACAATCTCACTGGTATATATTTAAGTTAATTATATTTCAGGTAAAAATATTATTTTTCTATAACAGTGAAAATACAAAGTAAGACAAAGTTCTAAGTGCTTTAGTCAGAAAGCAAATCCTCTACTTTCTTCCCACTTGTATGCTTAAATTGCAAAATAGAAACAAAGCATTTAATTTACTAAATCATGCATATAACATACTGAAATTTATAAATGTTTTTGCTTTTATTAAAAAATAACTGTCTCAATATTATAGTGTGCCTTCTTGTAAAATCACAAAAGAAGTAATACACTTAATAAACAAATTTTTATTAAAGACTTCTATTTTTTAAATTCTACCTATATTTCA
>NW_005369934.1:2038896-2042660 GCF_000412655.1 Myotis brandtii | reverse complement strand
TTGGGGGTAAGCAGACCAGCAGGGGGGCCAGTTGGGAGCAAGCAGGCCATCAGTGGGGGTCAGTTGGAGGTGATCAGGACAGCGGGGGGGCAGTTTGGAGTGACCAGGCCAGCAGGGGGACAGTTGGGGATGAGCAGGCCAGTGGGGAGGGAAAGTAGGGGCAAGCAGGCCAGCAGGGGGTGCAGTTTGTGGTGATCAGGCTGGCAGGGGGCATTTGGGGGCAAGCAGGCCGGCAGTGGAGTGGAGACAGTAGGGGGCGAGCAGGCCAGCATGCAGAGAGGTTAGAGGCAATCAGGCAAGCAGGCAGGCAGTGAGCAGTTAGGAGCTAGCAGTCCCGGATTGCAAGAGGGATGTCCGACTGCTGGTTTAGGCCCGATCCCTGTAAACTGGCAGTAGGACATCCTTCGAGGGGTCCCAAATTGGAGAGGGTGCAGGCCAGGCTGAGGAACACACCCTCCCTCAGGCACGAATTTCGTGCACTGGGCCACTAGTGACTTTTATAAGTGGGAGAAAACATTTAGCATATTAAATGAGACAAATAATTATATTTTCCTTCTAATGGACCTTAATCTTTGAGTTTGAGCTTTATTATATTTAGGCTATTTATAGAGAAGTCCTATACCTCTCTCAACATGGATTTATCTATACTTCACCCTTATCAGTAATGGTATTTGAATAGTTTACAAAAATATAGTAAAAAAGGTTTTGAAAACATGGTTGAAAAAATTGTAGAAAAGAAAAAATAAATATAAGATATCAGTAAAGCTGTAGGCTAGACTTGAACATGGAAATGGATTTCTTCTGACCTCTGCATTTGCTAGAGGTCAGTGATAAATATAGCACTGAGCTTCCCAGAAGCCAATGCAATGAGAGGAATGTGATGAACATGAAGTTTCCCTTTGTCCATAAAATACATGGGATGCAATCTTTCATGTGCAGCATGGCATTTTGTGAATCTAAAACTGGGAATTTTCTTTTCATAGAACTACAAAACTTTCTCCACCAATGGGAGCAGTAAATTTCTCTTGGCTGTTTGTCATGTCCTTAAATATTGACTTGGGTTGTAATAAAAGCTCAAGAGCCAAATAATGAATTTTCAGTTCACAGACCTCTGACTAAGTTCTTCAATTTTTTACTGTACTTCTTACAACTGGGCTTTTGATAAAAATTTATATTTATACTAGAGGCCTGATGCACGAAATTCGTGTAAGAGTAGGTCTTTACTGCCCCGGCCCCCCAGGGTTTCGTCCGGAAGGTCATGTGGAAGTTCGTCCCGACAGTCTTTCCGCTGTTCGGCCATTTGGTTGGTTTGCATATTACACTTTTATTATTATAGATTCTTTAATTAGATGCCCAGTGCACAAAGTTTCTTGCATGGGTAGGGTCCCTGGGCCTGGCTGCCAGCTGCCAGCCAGGGCCTTCCTTCATTCTGCTCCCTCCTGGTGGTCACCACACATCATGGCAAGCAGTCAAACTCCCGATCGGTTGAATGCCTGAGGAGACAATTTGCATATTAGCCTTTTATTATATAGGATGTTCTCCAGGAAAAACCATTGTCAATTATGGACCGTTTCAATTGTCTCCTAGTTATAAGACTAAAATGGACAAAATAAAGTTAGACTCAGGTATATCACTGGAATCTCTGTTGGAAAAATGGTGCTTAGTGCTTTGGAAACTTATTGTCTGTTTGTTTGTTTTGTTGCACTCCCTTCTTGCTTCTCCGATATCTCAATGTAGGGAGCTGCCACCCATCCTGGTCTATGTGAATGGTAAGTCTTGGAGTTTGTGGCTGGTGTTTATACTCCTATGTGGCTGCTCTAGTGTATCTATAACACTTTTCTCTCCTCCCTGCACACACAGCATTCATAGTGTAAGACTGGCTTTACAAATGACATATTTTTGGACATTGAGTAAATTGTCTAATTTCTTTTGCAACTATGAGGATTCTTTTGCTTCCTCTCAGACTCTTTTTTTATAAAGATATTTTTTATTGATTTCATAGAGGAAGGGAGAGGGATAGAGAGATAGAAATATCAATGATGAGAGAGAATCATCAATCAGCATACTCCGGCACACCTCCACCAGGAATCAAGTTCCACCTCACAACCTGGGCATGAGTCCCTACCAAGAATCAAACCATGACCTCCTGTTTCATAGGTCAAGCACTCAAATACTGAGCCACACCAGCCCATCTTCTCTCAGACTATTATTTTTAACTAGAGGCCTGTTGCAGGAAGATTCCTGCAAGAATAGGGCTTCCTCAGGCGTATTCCTGCAAGAATAGGGCTTCCTGAGGCCGGAGCGAAGCAGTGGAGAAGGCGGGAGCAAAGCAGTGGAGAAGTTCCTCCCTTATCCACCACCTCGCTCCCTCCCGTCTCCACCGCCTGGCTTTCTCCTGTCTCTGCTGCTGCCCCGCCCGGCCGCCCCGGGTCGCAACAGGAGGGCCCGGATGGCGGTGGGGCAGGTGGCAGATGGTGCTGTCCCTCCCCGCCCCCCAGGTTGCAGATGGCAGGCCCGGATGGCAGCAGGGCAGGTGGTGGATGGCGCTGTCCTGCCCCGCCTGCAGCATGCAAATTAACGGCCATCTTTGTTGGGTTAATTTGCATACTCTTCTGATTGGCTGATGGGCGTAGCGAAGGTATGGTCAATTAGCATCTTTGTCTTTTATTAGTGTAGATTCTTTATTGTTGGAAGTATTACATATGTCCCCTTTTCCTCCCATTGTCCTCTACCAGACTATCCCTGATCCCAGCCCCAACCTTTGCCCCCCTACACGTTGTCTGTTTCCATTGGTTATGTTTATATGCATACAAGCTCTTTGGTTGATCTCATATCCCCCCACCCACCCTCATGAAAGCACCATTTACAATAGCTAAGATTTGGAAATAGTCTCAGACTATTTTTTATGTCCAGGGTTCAATTTCCTTTCTATTTTCTCACTGTGTCATTATATTAATCTTTTATTTTTGTCAAATAGGGCAGCATCAATAATTTCAAATGATGTCCATGCCCAAAGTATTCTATGAAGTAAAAGCTGGCAAGTCAGCCCAGATATATTCTTATTAAGAACATTATTACTGTGATATGTTGCCATGATAAAATCTAGCAATAATGACAAATAATTTTGGAAAATAGAAGAGAAACAAATAAAAATTAGATTGCATGTGATACAAAAGAAGCAAAATCCATTTTGTAACAAGTCTTAAATCCCATTTATTTATTTTGACAAAATATTACATTTTTGATTAGTTATAAAAGCAAACCTGAATGTTATTCTCAGCCTTTGTCTCTGTAACTTAGCAGCCCATGAAATAGTATAGAGCCCTTCTTCCCTACATCCTCTCTCTTTAAGACCATCACTATTTTATTCCACTTCTGAATAAGTTTGATTGATGACTGATAAACTACCTGTCAAAGAAGAAATTCCTCCTAATTGCATTGACTACCGAAGTAAAATATTGTCTGGAGACTTAATGTAGAAACTTATATTGAGTCTTACAAAAAGAAAAAAAATACCACTTTGACTATGCTGCAAGTTTAAATAAATAGTTGGTTGTGGGATTATTGATCAGGGAGGAGGATAGGTTTTAGAAGATTATTCCTCTGACTGCAGTCTCTCCACTCCTAAATGTTCTTCTTCTAAGTATAGACAATAAATCTTTTTACTTATTTATTTATTTATTTATTTATTATTTATTCTATTGTCTAAAGTTTTACATATGTCACCTTTTTCCCCAATTGACACCCCCCCCCCCCCGCTCCCC
>NW_005369934.1:2012502-2038700 GCF_000412655.1 Myotis brandtii | reverse complement strand
GAGAGAGAGAGACACAGGAGATAAACAATGCAAGAAATCACACAGGTTTATTTACCGGAGAGCTGATGGGTTTCAGTCCTTGGCAGGCCACCCGGAGACACTCGCTGACAGAGGAGACACACGGAGGTCGTCAAAATACACCGCGGCAAGGAGCTCGGTTTCTTGACTCGAAGAGAGGCCTCTAGCAGTTTGGGCTCAGGCAGAGCAGGGACGGCAGTTTGGCAGTTTCCAGGGGGGAGGAGAGCGTCCTGTCTGTGGAGGGCAGACAAGCGTCTGAACCGCAGCAGTTTTGCTCTCCTTAAATCCTTGAAGCTGGGCGTCTTCAGTGTCTCATATCAGTGTGCTCCGGGGGGCTTCTGGGCTTATCAGGATATATAACCAGTGGGTTACGAGGTACTTATCAGGAGTTAACATGCAAGGAGTTGTTTACAAGTTATTTGTCAGGAGTTAACTTGCAGGGCGTTACAAGTTACTTATCAGGGTCTCACACACACACACACAAATTAAGTTCCTCTTCTAAGTAAAGTTTAAAATTCACTCTAATAAAGAAATGAAATTTGATTACACTATCTTATACTAACTAAACTTATTACTATAACAGCGGCATAGTATTCCATTGTGTCGTTGTACCACCGTTTTTTTGATGAAATTTGATTATACTATCTTATACTAACTAAACTTGTTACTATAACAGCAGCATAGTATTCCATTGTGTCACTGTACCACCATTTTTTTGTTTGTTTGTTTGTTTTTATATATTTTATTGATTTTTTTACAGAGAGGAAGGGAGAGGGATAGAGAGAGTCAGAAACATCAATGAGAGAGAAACATTGATCAGCTGCCTCCTGCACACTCCCCACTGGATATGTGCCCGCAACCCAGGTACATGCCCTTGACCGGAATCGAACCTGGGACCCTTCAGTCCGCAGGCTGACGCTCTATCCACTGAGCCAAACCGGTTAGGGCTGTACCACCATTTTTAAATCCACTCATCTGCTGATGGGCACTAGGCTGTTTCCAAATCTTAGCTATGGTAAATTGTGCTGCTATGAACATATGGGGTACATATATCATTTCTGATTGGTGTTTCTGGTTTCTTGGGATATATTCCTAGAAGTGGGATCACTGGGTCAAATGGGAGTTCCATTTTTAACTCTCTAATGAAACTCCATACTGGCTTCCACAGTGGCTGCACCAGTCTGCATTCCCACCAGCAGTGCAGGAGGGTTCCTTTTTCTCCACATCCTCTCCAGCACTTGTCATTTGTTGATTTGTTGATGATAGCCATTCTGACAGGTGTGAGATGGTACCTCATTGTTGTTTTGATTTGCATCTCTTGGATGATTAGTGACTTTGAGCATGTTTTCATATGTCTCTGGGATTTCTGTATAGACATAATAAATCTTGATTGATTTCACTGATTGGGGAAACCCAGCTGTAAGTTTTTCACAATTGCAAATGTCATTACTTTATTATTTTCACTTTTCAGATAGTTTCTTCAGCATAAACAAAAAGTCTACCATGAGCTCAAGATTGTAAATACAGTACACTCATTTCATCAACTTCATGATGTTCCTAAGCAGTGTTTTTCCCCCTACATTTTTACATTATTATATATTTTCACATTTTCTCTTTGCACCTTACATGTCTCCTTTGTACTTAATTATAGCTGCCTTTAATTACTTATTGAGGTTATGCCCTACTGCCAGCTTATAAACCCCATCTCTCATTGGCTACAGTCCCCATGTCCTAAGAAAGAGGCTGGTTATGCAAAGGTGCTCCATAAACATTCGATATAAGTGCAAGCACAAAGGACTAGATGAAGCAAAGCAACATGAGGAGCATTTAAAACATTTTGGTTTTAGACAAATCACACAACCATTTTGCTCACTTTTATCTCTTCTCTTAAGCCTCTCCACTTTTAAGCCACTTACCTTATATGTTTTTATTAATCTACACTCAGTTATTCAGAATACTATGAAAAGCTTTTTTGATGTACAAGAAACTTCACAAAAATAAACAAAAAGACATATTTTTATGGATGGCATTTCTTTTTCTCTTTTTTCTTTTAAGCATAGTATAAAACCAGAATTATTTTGTTTTCAGGTGAGATGCACCTTAAGTCTGAATTTCAGCTGATTTTTCATTATTTTCAAGATCCTTCCATCCAAGCATTGGTGGTAAAACTATCCTAGAACATTATAATTTGTAGAAAATTAAGGGGAAGTAAGGGAGCTGATGTGTTTTAATCTAATAATTATTAAAGTTATCACATTTTCAGTTTATCTAACTTGTATAGATACTAATTGAATCTCATAATTTTAGATAAAATCAGTACTGCTACCTACCACTATCCTCTAAATTCTGTATACCCTGCCCTCAGAGACTGAAGTATAATATACATAATTGCCTAAACTTTTTCTTACAACAATTATAAACTCTACATAAATACACACTGTTCTTATCACGTAATATCCTCTCTGGCACACCAAAAGCTTTAGCATGTTAGAGAGCTTAAGTTGTCCCTCAATCTCTTCTCCCCTTCCTCCTTGATAATTGCAATGCCTGATTTTTATGTGTGCCACAGCTAAAAGTCTGAATAGGCCAGCACCCTCTTAGAGTTAGAAATGCATGCATTTTGACCATTCGAACTCGTTGAAAATATTGTTTCTGGTTTTCTGAAATTTTTCTTACAAGGAGAGTCGCGCCCTTTTCCAGCTGCCTTCCTCTTCTCTTCTGGCTGGAATGCATCGAATGTGTAAGGCTGAGACTTAAACACCCACATTGAGAACCGGAAAGCAGAAGCCACAAGCTGAAGAGGATAGAAAAAAGAAAAGCTAGATTCTGTGTCCCTGAGTATTTTATGAGGCTGCCTTCTCCACTCAGGATTACTTATCTCTAGACTTCATGCAAACAGATAAAATAAAATTTTATCTTGTTTTGACCATTGTTGTATTCAGTTACTTGACCTTATGGACAAACTGAAGCCTAAATTAAAAATAAACCAAGAGAATAATTTAAAAAGAGAAATATGATAAAAATGTTAACAAAGTATTATCTGTTTGTGACATTTCCCATAGGTTAAGGCAAGGGATTCTAGGAACTTTTGAAGAAATTACTTACTGTTTTCATCATTGTTTCTTTAAATTATTTGCTAGATGTATCAGCAAGGAATAGTTTTACTACGGAAGTCAGGTTTCTTCTGTCCTTCAAAAGGAACAACCACACTTGATGATTGCAATGAGTATAAAGGCATCTTAACCTAACAGTCACACTAAACTTTATTTATTCTAATTTATTTTACATTTTATTGTATATATTTTCATTCTTAATTATTTTCTGCTTGCATTCTTATTAACCTTTTGTCACCCTCTATGTGGGAAGACTGGAAAATAAATATTTGGATGATGACCTGATGTATCAAATTAAGTGAGGCGACTCCCACTTCCATTTACCGTGCTTTTTCTAAGGCCAGGACACGGATAATAAAGAGGGAAGGTCTGAAGGACACAAACTGTCTTTTAAATAGTAGCATCTAATAGAATATATTTTATAAGCTAGTAGAATATATTTTAGGGCAAATGTGTAAAATATACATGGATTAATTACTGAGCAGTAATTAATTGTAAATTAAATTCATTCTAGTTCAATACAAAATTATTCTCCTCTAATAAAGTTAAAAGACTTCATTATTATGAAGCAACAAATATGATTGCTCTGCCCCTTACCCACAAGGGGTTGTCATGCTAAAGATGCCTCATCACAAACCAGGGTCACTGAAGGAGCTAGACACTCCAACATTACATTCAAAAACCAACTTTCATTTTACCTCCATGGAAATATAACTAAAATGATTAATATAGATTATCTATCAGAAGTGTTGTTCTTCATAAATCTATCATGATATGAAATTATATATACACTAGAGGCCTGGTGCATGAAATTTGTGCATCGGGGGCCGGGGGAACTTCAGCCTAGCTTGTACCGTCTCCCAATCCAGGACCCCTTGGAGGCTGTCTGACTGCCGGTTTAGGCCCGATCTCGTAAGGATCAGGCCTAAACTAGCAGTTGGACATCCCTTTTATGATCCAGGACCCCTGGCTCCTAACCACTGGCCTGCCTGCCTGATCACCCCTAACAGCCTCTGCCTCAGCCCCCGCCACCGCGGCTTTGTCCGGAAGGACGTCCAAAATGAAGTCCAGAAAGTCGTTCGGCTGTCCAGTCTAATTAGCATATTACACTTTTATTATTATAGATAGGCAAATTTGGAGGCAGCATAGAGGTTGTAATGCATACTTTTTTACAGGCTGGGCATAAAAGCTCTCCTACAAGCAAGAAAGCACACATGGGGTGAAATAACATTAAGTAAATCACTGACATGTGTCTCCTCCCTATTTCTCTTTCTCTGTTTGCAACTTTCATTTCTCTTCAGTTTGCCCTACGTCTGTATGTGGAGGATCTCTCCTGGGAAGGGCAATGTCCTCTGAATCTTTTCCAATTCCAGAGCTGCTATTGAGCATCGGGTCTTTTGTCATTACTTCTTAGTTTCAAGCATGGAAAATGGGTTTGAAAATGAAAGTCTGTATGCTAATCTTATCATGTCAAAGTAACACACATCAAAAGGGCAACATAATCCATATTCCAACAAAATAACTAAGACACAGGGATCTTCAGATGAAGATTCACTCAGTACACTCTCTGAGGATTAACAATTGGAGTGGCATCTGGGCCATCCAACCATGTATTTAGATTTGTCAGTAATTAATTTTGAATCAACTGTTTGTACTAAATCAAAAAAAATAATAACTGTAGATGTAAAAACTATGGATATATTAATATAAATATTCATATATTGATGTACAATCAAAATTAGAATGCATGCACAAAGTCACCATATCTTAACCAGAAAAATTATTAAAAACACTAGAATCAGCCCTAATCGGTTTGGCTCAGTGGATAGAGCATCGGCCTGTTGACTGAAGGGTCCCAGGTTCGATTCCAGTCAAGGGCATGTACCTTGGCTGCGGGCACACCCCCAGTGGAGGGTGTGCAGGAGGCAGCTGATCGATGTGTCTCCTCATCAATGTTTCTAACTCTTTATCCCTCTCCCTTCCTCTCTGTAAAAAAATCAATAAAATATATTTTTTTAAAAAAATAAAAACAAAACAATACTAGAACCAGAAGAGTTTCAGTGTAGGTCAGGTAAACTAGGAAAAAGTTGTTATTTGTGTTCCTGTCTTCTTTCAGCTCTGGTAGTCCTGAACACATATAACTTAAAACTGACCCCTGGATACAGTCAGTTGGAGGGTAAGGGTATGTGCTGGGGGGGATGGGATTAATATGTAATATTTTAAACAATAAAGAATTTTAAAAAACTGACTTTGGGTAAAACATCTATAAAAGGCTAATATCTAAGTGTCCATCCAGGTAACGATGTCATGTAGCAACGCTCGGCTTCCTCTCCCTAGTGACTAGCCTCCTTGGAGTTTCTTCAGCCCAGGAATATGACTTACTTCATAGCCAGGTGGAAACATTTTACACTGTAACCAAATGTCTGTGAAGCGTTTTCTTGTGTCTCATCTCATTTGATCCTCACAGAAGTCCTGGAGTGGGAAGATAGGAGACTCAGTGGAATCCTATTTTCTTTTCATTAGTCAGAGAATGGAGATTTAGGAAGTGTAGAAACTTGACCCAACTGAAAAGAAGTAAGAAATGGTCGACCTTGAAAATGACTTCAGGTTTTCTCACTGCACAGAATATAGTCAAACACTGTTGCAGTTAAATATTTTACCCTTTGTTCTCACTGTGTAATCTATAATAATAATCTGTTTCGTTTTGATATTTATTGCTGTGTTGCTAACAATTACCTGAAAGAGAAGTTGGAGTGCTTCATTGGGCTGGGAAAAGTTTAGCTAAATCAGAAAGCAGGCCTAATTAAGCAAGTTTATCTATCCTATATAATAAAAGAGAAACATGCAAATTGACCATCCCTCCGTTATGCTCACCAGCCAATCAGGAGTGAGTATGCAAATTAACCTGACAAAGATGGCAGGTTAATTTGCATACACAGGCACCAGGTGGAGAGCAGAGCAGGAGATCCGGCAGAGAGTGGAGCAGCTTGGGGAACTTGGCTCCCCAAACTGCCAGACAGAAATCAGAGAGGGAGAGCTGGCAGCTTGGAGGACTTGGCAGAGTGGGAGGCCATGGGATGGATACAGAGCAGGAAGGGAAAACCTAGAGCATGGGGAGCACCAGGAATGCTGGGAATCGTAATTCTGGTGGCAGACGGATCTCCTAGACACTAGAGCAGTGGTTCTTAACCTGTGCGTCATGACTCCTTTGGCGGTTGAATGACCCTTTCACAGGGGTTGCCTAAGATCATCCTGCATATCAGATATTTACATTACGATTTATAACAGTAGCAACATTACAGTTATGAAGTAGCAACGAAAATAATTTAATGGTTGATTCACAACATGAGGAACTGTATTTAAAGGGCCAGAAGGTTGAGAACCACTGCACTAGAGCAAAGTGAGCCTGGGCCAAGTTACTGTTGCGATGGGGGATGGAGGGAAAGCAAAGGTGAGAGACATACGTAAAATCAGAGGAAAAATTAAAGGGAAGATATCCTAAAACTTCCAGGAAATCTCCACCAATAAAGCAAAGAAAAAAAAATTCCTCTATTATTCTGTGATCAACAAACCAAATGGGGTTGGGGGTCTCAGACAATTCGCTCATGTGATTGCAAAGACAGACAGAAACTCCCAGATTGAAGAGGGCTCCCCTGAGGACTCCCAGATTAGAGAGGGTGCAGGTCAGGCTGAGGGGCCCACTCCCAGTGCATGAATCTTCATGCACCGGGCCCCTAGTATATATATAAAGCTCTTGCTGGTGCCAATCGCATGTATGTGTTTTGATCTGTCATTGTTGATCATGAATTTGGCTGAAACTTCTATTATAGAGAAAGGGTGAATAGTGATATTAAAATATTTCTTCTAATTAATTTCCTTTCAATGTACATGAATTTGTGCACTTGTGCACTGGGCCACTAGCTGTCTATAATTATCAATCTTTTTTTTTAAGTCGGTGCATATAGTCTACATGGAATTATAAGATCTTTTAACTTAGAAAACACATTTCCCTTCATTCTGGGCACTTATCATTACATCATAATAGAAAATATATGATATCAGCATGACTTACTGATAATGTTAACTTTGATCACTTAGTTAGATATGGTGGTATCAGATTTCTGCAGTGTAAAGTTACTATTTTTCCCTTTCCATGTGCTATTGATTAGCAGTAAATCACTGATTAAGCCCATACTCAACAGAAGAATTGAATTCCACCTCTTGTGGAGAGGTATATTAAATAATTTATGGACATATTCTAAAAACACTACAATAATTAATATGTATCTGGGGGAGATAATTTTGGACTATGCAAATATTTCTCCTTAAAGTTTCATCCACTAATTTTAGCATTCACCAATGTCTGATGCTTTTACAGTATAATACGTACTGCAGTCATTTTCCTCAATATAATTCTGAGAGGTCATCAGACAAACAAAAATTGAGGGGCATTCTATAAGATGATTTACCTGTATTTTCTAAAAGTATTATGGTTATGAAAACCTAAGAAAATGTCACAAACCCAAACAGATTAAGGCCACGTGATAATTAAATGTGATGTGATTCCCTAGATTGGATCCCAGAACAACAAAATGGAGTATTAGTGCTGAAGCTGTGAAATCTGAATCAAGTATGGAGTTTACTTAATAGTATTGTACTATTGTTAACTTCTTAAACTTGATTATAGATATGTAAGATGTAAACATTGGGGGATCTGGGTGAATAGTACATATATAATGGAATATTTTATTTTTTTAAAGTAGACCACTATATTTAAAACAAAGTTTAATCTAGAAATATGTACTTTTTCTGAATAATGACTTGCATGGCTTGAATATATTGAATTATAGACCTGAAGTGAAATATACCACAGAGTCTAGCATAAAGTAGGTCCAGAGTAGAACCAAAGCCTGCCTCTCCATGACCTGGAAGAAGGCAGAAACATGAAGTTGCTAGGAGAATGTGTGCCCTGATCTCCCCTCTCTAGACAGAAGCCAAGAGGTATGAGATGAGTTAGATAGACTGATGGGGGCCTTGAAATGGCAATAAGAAGCTTGCTCCATGATTGTATTCAGGATTTTAGAAGGAGATTGCTTCATAATATGCACAATGGAAAACTTTGCATCCATCATGGTTATGCAGAAGGGCCTAAGCTTAGTGAATCTATACTTGACTTCTATAAGGTATGAAGAGAATCACTTATCTCTCACTAACCTAGAGGATCAAAGTTATAAAACTATCTGAGTTGAGAGTGAGCCAATGAATCCGTCATGGATGTCACCACCATGATCATGCTAAGAGCTATCAATACAACCAAGGCTACAGGGGAGACAGCCTAGGTTAGGGACTACGTGGAGGGTGTGGCCAAGACTTAAGGTGCTGTTTACTGCCAGTGAGAGACTAGTTGCTTCCTAGTTAATAAGAGGTAGTTTACCAATCAATCACCTAGATTAAAACCTCTGTTAAAGCACTTAGTGTGGTTTCTGTTTTTCTTTCTAATCTGGACCAAGTCAATAATAATCATGGAAAAATATTATGTATAATTCAATTTTAAATCAATTTCTTCTGAAAAAGTAAAATAGACTACAACTCAAGACTATAGTTACTCAAAATATATTTTTCATACACAGAATACAGGAAGGTGTGTCATCAACAAGATTCATATGGTTCTTTGCCTTCTAATATCTAAGGTTGTTATCAAACCCCAATATCTGAGTCTGTCTGGCTGTGTGCACTAAGTGAAAGAAAGGTGCAAGCAGGAGATTGCAGTGTAGAAATAAAAGTACTTTAATGTTGAATCAGCTGATCCAGAGTGTGGGGAGTTAGTGCTCTGAAAGTTTCAACTCCCCAGATTATATAGGGCAAAGTCACAAAGTACCGTGGGTTAGGATTTAGGCATTCAAAGTCGTTTTTGGGAGTTGATAGATCAGAGGTGAGGCCAGGGTAATAAGTTATTTCTTCAAGTCTTGAGGACAGCTCTAAGTTCTACTCTGGCATTCCTCTTTCTGGCTTCATGGGAAAGTAACCAGGAGGTCTTTCACCTCTAGGACTTAGGGAGTGAAACATAACTTGGGTCAAGATATTATCTTTAGCCAGCCAGAGGTCCAGACCTTGTAATCATTAGTCAAGTCTGGGATACTGTCTCCTGCTGTCTCAGGAATTTATGGTTGTCCAGGGGAAAGGTAAATATATATATGTACTAGAGGCCCGTTGCACGAAGATTCGTGCAATAAGCCTTCTTTCCCTGGCTGCCAGCACCAGTTTTCCTCTGGCACCCAGGACCCAGACCTCACTCTGGCCACCGCCTTCCATCTTCACTCTGGACACAGTCTTCGCTGCAGCTGGAGCCTTCAGTCTTTGCTCCTCACTCCGGCAGGAGTCTTCAGTCTCTGGCCAGAGCTGCTCCTGTAGCTCCTTCCGCCCCCCACCCTCCCCCTCATAGCTTGATCGCTGCTTCACCTGCAGACCTTGCCGATGGGCTCCTGTGTCCCAGGGGGCCGCCTTGCCTGCGGCCCGGCTTTCCGATCATGATCACGATCATGATCACAGCCACAGGGTCCCGCCACCCAGGGCCACACACGGGGATCCCAGCTGGCGGCGGGGCTTAGGTGGTACATGGGGGCCCAGATGGCGGCTCACGATGGCCCCCCCTGCCTGCAGTATGCAAATCAGCTGTCATCTTTGTTGGCGGTTAATTTGCATATCATGCTGATTAGCCAATGGAAGGCATAGGGAAGGTATGGTCAATTACCATGTTTGTCTATTATTAGATAGGATAAACAGATTTGCTTCTTTCTCTTCAGAAGATTATAGTAGTAGAGAGCTCTGGTCAATGTACAGGAAACTTAAAAAAAAAAGTCCATGCTAAGGGAAAATGAGCCAGGAAAGAGGAGGAAAGTGAAGAGAGGAGGGGAGTGTGGGAATCTGGGGCAATAGAAGTGGATTCTGGGAGAAGAAAGTACTTAAAGGAAGAGATTTCTAAAGCTATAGTCAAAAATCAAAACCATGAAGACCCTTGGTCTCACACTTTTAAATGCAAAACGATTTAACATGCCTGCCATGTCCTCTTGCCCTGTCTGCATATAAAATTATGTCTATATTAGGAAATGCAACTGTATAGATATATTTATCATGTTGGCTCTATATATCCTAACATTTGTGAAAAGGAGTGGTTACTTGGATGTATATCTGGGACAAAAGCATGGTCTAAAAATACAATATAGTATTTATACCTTAGTTTGGATGAGAGGCACATGTAAGAGTAATTTGAAAATATACCTCCAAGCAAAATGAAAATTAAAAGATACAAATTTTCTCAATATGAAATAAATTCGTCTTCAAGGGAGTGAACCACATCTTCCCAAAGTGTGGCAGCTACTTATTCTATATTCCTGTATGTAATTGGAATATTAAAATGTTTATGACAGGTATTTTTCTTTAAATAACTAAACTATGTGTATATTTCTATAAATCAAAGTGCAACATATATTTGATTGACCTGATAATGATAAAAAAATAACAAGTGTCTTTTAAAGGAGTGTGTTTGAGATAGAAAAGGGCTACAAAATTGGCCAAGACATCAAATAGTTTTACCATAAGTACAAGCAAAAAGAACACCTTGTGTGAATGGTAAATGTTGTGCTGAGGCCCTAAGGAACTCAGAGGCTCTACCTAACTAAATACAAAACCCTGAGAGGTGAGGGTTAGGAAAGCATGCTATTTATCTCTCAGGAAACATTCTGATTCTGGTGTCTAATTCTCATGACAAAGGTGGCAACTAGAATAGAGAATAGCACAGCATGGATCCATCCTCCTGACAAAGACAGGAAGAATGGAAAAAAATGCAAAGTTAGTACCTTCTTGTTCAAATATATTGTAATCTTAGTGTCTTCCTCTCCTCCAGCAAGTCCATCCTCCTGACAAAGACAGGAAGAATGGAAAAAAAATGCAAAGTTAGTACCTTCTTGTTCAAATATGTTGTAATCTTAGTGTCTTCCTCTCCTCCAGCAATGATGTAAGACAGTCCTGACAAAGTACTAGTATAACTGTGATCTAATAATTGCTAGAACTCCATCCAGGCTTTAGAGAGTTTCAGGGTTTGTTTTACAAACAGGAAGGTGTGTTATCATTCATATGTGTTTTCACTTTGCCAGAAAGGATTTGTTTTAAAGAAAATAGAATTGTTATACTACAGAATCATATAGGGAATAGAACCAGGACTCTTCAAATTTTGCATTGTAATCATTTTAGATTATTAGCAAATAAAATAATTTATGCTTGACAAAGGCAAGAAAAAAGTGCACTTCAAGTGCTGCAGTTACAAAATTTGTAGCTAGTAGTAGTAGTAGTACAGAGCAAAACACAGCTTTCTATGTATGCATGTGTGTATACATGCCATTGTGTGTGTATGCATGAGAGATAAACTAGGGATTGTAGTAATATAATAAATGTATAAAGGTCAGAAAAACAACTCATTGTCCATGTCATTAAGATATATTTCCAGCCCAGCCAGTGTGGCTCAGTGGTTGAGCATTGACCCATGCACCAAGAGGTCACTGGTTCAATTCCCAGTAGGGCACATGCCCAGTTGCATTCACTGATTGATTCTTGTGTGTGCTCCCTGATTGGTTTTTGAATTACAATCTTGGCCTATCAGAATGATGCTCTAACCAACTGAGCTTCCCAGCCAGGGCCAGCTGTGACTGTTTAATTTCTTTTTTTTCTTTTTTTTAAAAATATATTTTATTGATTTTTTTACAGAGAGGAAGGGAGAGGGATAGAGAATTAGAAACATCAATGAGAGAGAAACATTGATCAACTGCCTCCTGTACACTTCCCACTGGGGATGTGCCCGCAACCAAGGTACATGCCCTTGACCAAAATTGAACCTGGGACCTTTCAGTCCTCAGGCCGATGCTCTATCCACTGAGCCAAACCGGTCAGGGCTTAATTTCTTATGGATGTAAATTTTCAAACCTTCATTTCCAAATATGTTTTGCCACATTGAGATCTTCAGTTTCTGAAATAACAGTTTGAGGCATTCTAACAGCAATAGAATTAGGCTTGAAACATTTGGAGTGAGCATGTAGAAAAAAAATGTCAACAATAATAATGTAGGTGGCATTTTTATGTGCTTTCTCTGTGGTAGGCATCATCTTAAGTGCTTAATGTGTATTAACTCATCCTTACAATAATTCTATGAAGTCGGATTGTTTTTATCATTATTAAAATCATTTTGTACATAAGGTGACAGACACAGAGAGGTTTAGAATTTGCCCAAGGCAACCCATCTACTAAGGATTGGCACTACTTTTTCTGAGGGAAGCTAGTCCTATGATCTGTTTGAAGCACGAAGATACAATCTCTTATATTTTTGAAAGCATTACTGATAGAGGAAGAAACCTGGGAGACAGCTAGCATTCCAGGGATTTCACTAAAGAAGGCGTATAACAAAAACAATTTTCTTACTATTTGAATTATGTTTTTTACTTTATAGTCTGGTTTGGTCTGGAAAATGTAGGTTGCACATATAGAAGGAGGAAATGGAAGGAAAAAAGTAGAAAAGAAAATGAAGGGAAGGAAATCTATCTAGAAAGACATACATTTTACTCCACTTCCCATATCATGGATTCTTGGTTAGTCTTTGCTACAAGGGCTCAAATGAGCATGAATCACTATTTTCATTATTAGCCTCATTGGATATCATCCTGTGGTTCTACATTGAGTGTAACTACTTGCCCATATTTGCTAATAAGCTTTGAGTTATTGGTTCTGTTCCAAGTCAATTAAAAGTGGTTTACAAAAAAGAAAAAAAAGTATGATTAAAGCAATCCAAAAGATATTGAAACTATCTTAAGAATCCTTGTTATATAAATAATACCTATTTACTTATTTGTTTGTTTTTTATTGACTAAAGAAAGGAAGGGAGAGAGAGAGAGAGAGAGAGAGAGAGAGACATAGATGTGAGAGAAAAACATTAATTGGTTGCCTCTAGAATGTGCCCCGACCTGGAATTGAACTGGCCAGCTTTCGGTGTACAGGACAACATTCCAACCAACTGAGATACCTGGCCAGGGCATACACAGATTTTTTTCTATCTGTAGAAATAGTCTGAATATCTGTCATAAAATAATTGTCATGATGTATTGTTAAAATTATCTTTTCTATATTTCATGTTTTCCAAGCATATATCAACATATTGTATAATTGTAGAATTATACACATGTACCTTTAAGGTGGGACGGATAATTTTGTTGTTGTTAATCTTCACCTGAGGATATTTTTCCCATTGACTTTTAGATATAATGAAAGGGAGGGAGGAGGGGGGAAAAAGAGAGAGAGAGAGAGAGAGAGAGAGATTGATGTAAGAGAGATACATTGATTGGTTGGCTCCTGCACTTGCCCTAACCTCCTCTAGTAGAGGATAAAAAGCCTTTTAAGGACATGAAATTATGCATTTTTTTATATAAATATGTTGAGCAATAATTTTACAAAATTGTATATTTCTTTTTAAGCCACTGCTAAAGAAAATATCACACACAAATTTGGGCAAATTTGAAAGAAAAATTTCATCTGAATTCATCTGTCTTACCCTGACCAGTAGTTCAGTGGTTAGAGCACTGGCCAGCATATTAAAGAGTCGCAGATTCAATTTGTGGTCAAGAGCACATACCTAGGTTGCCCGGTGCACGAAATTCATGCACTGGGTGGGGAGGGGGTCCCTCAGCGCGGCCTGCGCCTTCTCGTAGTCTGGAACCCATCGGGGCATGTCCGCCCAAGCCAGCAGTCAGACATCTCTCTCACAGTCTGGGGCTCTCACAGTGCGGGACCCCTTGCTCCTTACCACCCGCCTACAGCGGAGGCAGAAGAGGCTCCCACCACTGTGCTCACAAGGCCTGAGCCCAGCTTTTGGTTGAGTGGCACTCCTCCTGTGGGAGCACACTGACCACCAGGGGGCAGCTCCTGCATTAAGCATCTGCCCCCTGGTGGTCAGTGCATGTCATAGCGACCAGTCGTTCCACAGGTCATTCCACTGGTCAATTTGCATATTAGAGTTTTATTATATAGGATTAATAATTAATAAAAAATAATAATTTGACAAAAATGGATACTAAATTGATATAAACATCTTTCAACAACATAAAAGGCAAAACAAATATTTAAAAATTCTTTTATTATTTATAAACTACATTTTAATTATTTTAACTCACCCTATATTTACGCACACACAAACACATTTATATCCATATGCATCCTATTATGTATTACTTTTGGTTCTAGATACATATCATACTTTTTAGGGTTTCATTGATTGTACTTTTAGTTTACATTGATTGTACTGGATCTCTAGATCCTTAAATATTTCTACATGCTTTGATATAATTTGTATCTGTATTACAAAGCTTCTTAATTGCTACTATAAAAAAGAAATTGTGTTTAATTAATAAATGTGTATTATTTTCTTTAAACTAACCTTCTGCTGACTATAAGTAAAAATTAAGTCCTATGAATAAAATATTTTTCTAGAAAAATATTCTAGAGATAAATTAGCAAAGCTCTACCAATATATAATTATTCTAGAAATTAATTGTACAAGATATATTTGAAAAGGCATTTAATTTCAATTTCAAAAGGGCACTTAAGTGAGAAAAGTTGAGCATATTATTAAAAGGTACTTTAGTATAGTATATGTTGCAGTAATAAATAGACCCAACATGCAATGGCTCAGTGCAACAGAAACTTTTTACTTGCTTAAATAACATTTCAGTGTCTGTCCAGGTTGACAAGTGGAGGGATGAGGCAATGGATCTTCCCAAAATTTTCATGGAGGAATTTAGGCTGATGGTGTCCCTGCTATCTGCAACATGTGGCTTTAAATATTGCTGTAGAAGTTTCCAGAAAACTGTACAATTAATGTAAGCAGATCTTCTGGACCTAACCTGAAAGTTACATACATCACTTCTGCTCAATTCCTTTGGTTAAAACTCCATCATTTGGCCATTCCTCACGTCAAAGGGAACATAAAATATAGTCTAATTCTATAGCCTAATAAGGAATGAAAAATGTATTTTTGTGAACAATCTAGTGACTTTATTTATGAGGACCCATATTCATCAACCGTGCATTGAAAGCATTGTTTGAGATCTTCCAAATTCACATTTATTTATTTATTTATTTATTACCACCCATAGACTCCTCGTCAGAAAGATCAGGGAATTAAAGTACATGTGACAAATAATATCCCGCTGACAAACAACTAGTTTACCTACTTTGTTATCGCCAAGAACACACACAACTCACTGCACGTCTCTTCCAAGAATGGCCCTGTCGTGCTTTCAGTAGTTCTGACCCCTACTAGCCCTCTATGTTCTGGTTGTTACTATCAGAAGTTGAATGGATCATTAGGCCTTTCTGGTGAAAGCTAAGGACTCACTGTGGAGGGATCAAAATTGGCACAAGAAGTATGCTAATCAGCATCATGCCAAAGGGGAGACAATTAAGGAAAGAAATACTTTCCCGTTCACCTCTCTAAGCATCCCCCTTTGCCAGAAGTTAATTAGTCAAAGTGAATGAGGGCGTCAGGTCTGACCCTCTGACTCCTTGTACATGTCCAGATGAATCTATCCTGTTTTTCCACTGCTGCTCACTAAGACTCCACACTCTACTCTTTTCTTCATTCATTTTCTTTACTCGGAATAGAAGATTGAATATTTCATACAAGATGTGATAGACTCCCAAAGATTCCATGATTAACTTCAGTGAATCTAACACTACTTTAGCCCACTGAAACAATTCTAGCTTAGAACCTTCCTTTTTTTAAAAAAGGACCTAGTGTTAGAGTTTTTGCCACCTTCGGTGAAGAGGCTAGGGTAGTGTTTAAATTAATTGGGCTTAATAGATTAATAATTGACATCATAATAAACTAATTTAAATTATTTGGCCCTAATATTTTCTTTAGAGCATGAAAACAGTCAAAGATGTCCATTATAGAATCATATACTCTGTAGATCATAACTCCATAATTCTTTTAAGTTCTACTGGCTCCTTCTTATCTGACTGCCACTATTGGCCCTTCTTTTTGAATTAATTTCTTACTTTCCATCGTAGCTCTGGACTTCATGTTTCAGATGGATGGTTGTTTTTCTGTTTGTTTTTGTTTTCATCTTAAAACTGCTTCATCTCCAGCGGTTCTCAACTTGTGGGTCGCAACCCCTTTGGCGGTCGAACGACCCTTTCACAGGGGTTGCCTAAGACCATCCTGCATATCAGATATTTACATTACGATTCATAATAGTAACGACATTACAGTTATGAGTAGCAACGAAAATAACTTTATGGTTGGGTCACAACATGAGGAACTGTATTTAAAGGGCCAGAAGGTTGAGAACCACTGACTATGTCATGGACCTTTGCCCTCAATGACTGCACTTCCACACCTGACCCTTGCTCTCAACCCTCCAGACCGCCTGGTCTGAATACCAGGGTAGCTCACTATTTCATGTAAAATATAAGCTTAAGCTTTCCCTTGTAGGTGTTCATGCAAATGCACAAAGGCCAGCACAGTTTCCACAGTGCTAGCAAGTAGAAATGTTAACAGTCTGCATGACTTCAGGAAGAGTTTTCATGACCAGTAAAGGAGCCCTAAGGCAGGTTGCTAAGGCTTGGGAAGAACAAAGAGGGATATTTCCATCAAATCCCATTGTGTGCTCGTGTCAAAAACTTGATGTCTTAACACAGAGGATCTGCATGCTTCTCTCTATTATGCCAAATATACATTGTGAGCTGGATAGGATCATTACACACCACTGTCCCTATCAAAACCTCTCTTTCTGTAACTATTTAAGGACTATTTTCTAAGAACAATTACCAAGCCAATCACAAAAAAACATGACCAGTGCAATATTTCCTGTTGTAATGGGAATTTTACAGGAAGGAAGTTGTGAGGTAGGAACAGATATGTACGCAACGCACTCTGAAGTTGTAGTTTTCCCAAGCAAGAGGAGGAATATTGAACTTTTTCAAATTGGTGAATAGTAGAAATAACTACTTGTGGTCAGATAAGGAGGCAGTGGGAAAGAAAGAGGCCTCTCCTTAGTCCAGTAGCACATACAAGAGAGATGGAACTGCACAGTGGCCAAGCACCCAGGCTTGGCTCTTTAATAATTAAATAGCCTGTGCAAGTTACTTAACTTTTGTGTGTCCCAGTTTTCCCATTGGTTTATTTGGGGAGGCCGAAATAAGTGAACTCTTCTAAAGCACTTAGAATAATATCTGGCACAAAGTAATCACTCAGTAACTATCAGATATTGTTTTTAAACAATTAATGACTAGACACCAGATATTCACGTGAGAAGAGAACTAGCCTTCTGACTCAATGAGTTAAATTAGATACTGACAGCACCAAAGTAAGCAGTATGGGCAATAAAGAAAAGTCCTCCCACATAAAGGGAGAGATTGACAGTAACACATTCACAGTAGGGGATTTTAACACCACATTGACACCAGTGGATAGATCTTCCAGACAGAAAATGAACAAGGAAATGATGACCTTAAATGACACACTAGATAAGATGGGTTTAGTTGATATATTTAGAGTATTTCAACCAAAGCAGCAAAATACACATTGTTTTCAAGTGCATAAGAAATATTTTTCTAGGATAGACTACCTGTTAGAACACAAAACAAGTCTCAATAAATTTAAGGAGATTGAAGTCATATCAAGTATTTTGTATGACCATAATGGTATGAAACTAGAAATTAATCACAAAAGAAAAACTGAAAAACACAGAAAGATATGGAGGCTAAATAACATAATTGGTGAATAGTAGAAATAACTATTTGTGGTCAGATAAGGAGACAGTGGGAAAGAAAGAGGCCTCTCCTTAGTCCAGTAGCACATACAAGAGAGATGGATGAATAAATAGTGAATGGATTAACAATGTGATCAAGGAAGAATCAAAAGTTACCTAGAAACAAATGAAAATGAGAACACAGCACTCCCAAAACTATGGGACACAACAAAGCAGTCTTAAGAGGGAAATTCGTAGAATTACAGGCTTATCCCAGGAAGCAAGAAGAAATGCAGACATGCAATCTAACTTTGCACTTACAAGAACTAGTATACAAAGCCCAAAGTGAATAGAAGGATGGAAATAAAAAAGATCAGAGCAGAAATAAATAAAACAGAGTAAAAACAATATGAAAGATCAATGAAACCAAGAGTTGGTTCTTCAAAAAGATAAAAAAGAATGACAAATGTTTAACCAGATTCATTAAGAAATAATGAGAATGGACACAAATAAATAAAATCAGAAATAAAAGAGGAGAAGTAACAACTGTCTTCACAGAAATACAGGGCATTGTAAGAAAATATTACAAACAACTATATGTCAACCAATTGGACAACATAGAGTAAATGGATAAATTCCTAGAAACATAAATTCTTCCAAAACTGAATCAGGAATTGACAGATTACAACTAGTGAAATTAAAGCAGTAATAAAAAAAGAAAGTTACCAACAAACAAAAATCCTGGACTGGACAGCTACACAGATGAAATTTACAAAACATTCAAACAAGAGCTAACACTTACCTTTTTCAAAATATTCCCAAAAATGCAAGAGAAGCAAAAACTCCCAAGCTCATTTTATGAGATCAGCATTATCCTAATTCAAAAACCAGATAAAGATACTACAAAGAAAGAAAATTGCAGGCCAATATCCCTGATGAACATAGATACTAAAATCCTCAACAAAACATTAGCAAACCAAATCCAGCAATACATTAAAAACATCAGACACCATAATTAAGTGGGAATTATTCCGGGGATGCAAGGTTGGTACAATATTCACAAATCAATAAACACATACACCACATAAACAAAATGAAGAATAAAAACCACATATTACATTAGTAGATGCAGAAAATGCATTTGATAAAATCCATCACCCATTTATGATGAAATATCTCAGCAAAACGGGAATAGAGGGAACAAATCTCAACATAATAAAGGCCATATATGACAAACCCACAGCCAACATCATACTCAACGGGCAAAAACTATAAGTGCTTCCCTTAAGTTCAGGAACAAAACAGGGATGTCTGCTTGCACCACTGTTATTCAACATAGTACTACAAATCCTAGCCACAGCAATCAGAAAAGAAGAAAAAATAAAAGGTATCCAAATTGGAAAAGAGAAAGTAAAACTCACTATTTGCAGATGACATGGTATTGTACATAGAAAACCCTAAAGGCTCCATCAAAGAGCTAATAGACCTAATCATTGCATTTGGTCAAGTGGCAGGATACAAAATTAATATCCAAAAATTGGTAGCATTTCTAAACACCTATTTCTTTCTTTTTTTTAAAAAATATATTTCTTTATTGGTTTCAGAGAGGAAGGGAGAAGGAGAGAGACATAGAAACATCAATGATGAGAGAGAATCATTGATCGGCTGCCTCCTGCACACCCCCACTGGGGATCGAGCCCGCAACCCAGGCATGTGCCCTTGGCCGGAATCGAACCCGGGACCCTTCAGTCCGCAGGCCGACGCTCTATCTACTGAGCCAAGCCGGCCAGGGCTCTAAACACCTATTTCTAGCATAAACTGATACAAGGACTCTAATGAATGTAACAAATTAGTGAACAAAACAGAAACAGAGGCATAGATACATGGAACAGAGTGAAAGAAGGTGAATGGATTAGCCAAAGAACATATAGGCATAACCCAGAGACACAGACAGCATGGTGATGGTCAGAGGAAAGGGGGGTGGTGTGGGCTTGGTGGATGTGGGCAAAGGGGGTGGGATGGAGACATATGTAATAGTGTCAACAATAAAAAATGTATTTCCATGCCCCTCCTACAAATTGTCAAACAACTAATCTAAATAGTCCTGTTATCAATGAGTATAAAGCATAAGAAACACATACATGTGCATTCTCATACACATGACTGCACCTATACATACACAGCACACACACTCATATTCACCATAAAGCCTATAAAGATAATACACATCAGAAACTATGATGAGAAATAAGTTTACTCAAGAATGAAAGTAAAAAGAAACTTTTGAAAGGTTTACTGCACCAAACAGAAGTGTTTCTGAGAAAGCACATACTATTAAATGGAGGAACATGAACACTGACAGAGGAGATAAAATATTAAATAAGACAAAATAGTCTCAAATGAAAAGGAGGCTGGATGATTAGTAGGCTAATGTAAAAGAGAGCAGGATGAAAATAGGAATTATTTTAAGGAAACCAAAAATTAAATATCTGAATATGTATCAACTTTAGCAATAAAAAGAGCAAAATCAATACTACATAAAATAAGTCAATTAAGGAAATCAGAGAATATTTGATAATGTGATCATACTGCATTATAATAGAAAAAAATATCATTTTTCTTCTTTATAAAGATCCATGAAACTTTAAATCTTATGTGTTTTCTGGCTTCATAGTAATATCAGTATGTTTATCCTTGATATGATATAAAATAGTAAGCAAACAGAAAGTATCCATTGTGTTTAATTGTTTTCTTTCCTCACTATGATTTTTTGGGACTTACTTAACTAGGTGCCCGTGCAGAAATTAAGGTTCATAATGGAGAGCAAATACATTTTCTATCAAAAATATTTGTACTTAAAAAAATATCTATCTCAGATCTCCTTAGAATCGTATTTATCTCTATAGTGGCTAAGAACTCAGGATCAGAAGCTAGCTACTGCCTGCGTTTATCAACTTAGCTCTATCACTTACTAATTGTATGATCTTGGGCAAGTTATTTAACCCCAATGTACCTTGGATTTTGACTGTGTAAAATCAGAATAATAGCACCTACCTCATATGGTTGATGAGGATAAAATTACTAGAACATACAGAGCACTTAGAAAAGTTTGGGGCACATATTAAACACTAAATAAATGTCAAATATTTTTTATTATCATAATATCATGGATAAATATACTAAATATACCTATACTATACAGTATATAATTATAAGTGTTTTATAATTAGTTTTTTTCATGTGAATTATTCATTATTCATTTGAAATCTTACCACAAACCAGTGAAATACATAGGGCAGGTATTATAACCGTTTTTGCATATGAGAAGTCTAAGTCTCACAGAGACTGGGTTACTTGCCTAGAGTTTGAAAATTAGACATTTACCAGATCAAACACACTGACTCATGAATATTCTAATGTTGCCCCAGGGCTCAGGCTCATCATGACCAAAGTCTCTGAGTGAGATGAATTCCCTGGCCAAAGGCAAGAAGATGAAGATCTCTGCTTGTTTTCATTTCTTATTTCAATATAAGTGGGCATATACTTATAAATGTTAAAAAAACAGGCTGGGGCAGGAGTAAGCTCTGATTTATAACATTTGCCCATTTCCTATTTCTCTGGTATAAATTCTCACACTAATTTTAAACTACCAATCTGAAGTCAGTGAATGTAGAGTTTGGAAGAGATGAGCATAATGGGCTCTCCCTAACCCATATGAGCTGACTTCAGTACAGCACAAAACATAAAGAAAGAAAGTGATCCCAAATGAAAAATTTTGCCCATGGTTGGTCTCAGTGTTTAAATGACACTGAAGCCATTTCTCTAGCAATGTTGTATAAGAACTGTGTCTAACCAGACCACTTTATTTGTTTTCACTTGAGACTTTAGAGCCTTCTCACATTAGAATAACCACACAGTTATAAAATCTCCCATGTCACATTATTTTTCTTTCTGGGTTTAGTGTTACCCTGAACCATATAGAGATGCTCTCCAGTTTCTCTCTTCCATTGCTCATAATAGAGGGGCATTGTTGTTCTCTGAGATGTTTATTAGGTCCTTGTCTAAGTTATCAAGAAAACCACATTTATCAGGACTGCTTTGTCCTTAGCAAAGTTCAAAGAAGGATACCAAGTGCTTCACAGTTTATTTCTATTCAGGTCTTCCTCAGACCTTATCAAATGTAGATGTCACACTATTTCAGAGGAAATGTTTTATATTCTTCTACATCCCAGCGCTATAGATCCTTGCCAGCATGAGTGCCCTGACATTGCTGAGAGATCAAAGGAAGGCATTTTCCTCTGGTTCCCTATCAGCTCTGTGAACACCCGGTGTATTCAACATAGATTTGTGACCAGGTTTAAGGGGGATTAGAATAATTCTAATTACTTTCTGTTTTGTCTTATGAAATTATGAAGAGCAATTACCTCAGAAGTGGCAGGTCAAGTGCTCCTAGATCCTTTAAAAACATAAATGTGTATTTGAATAACGATGGGCCACTATATTTTACCAATAATAATAATGATAGTAAAACAGTTTTCATAGGGTATAATACAATTGCTCGTTGTATCAATGTCCTCAGTACCATTGTACCATTTTGAATATACTCAAAGAAAATATACAAAAGACTATACTGATTGATACCTTATTGTTAATCTTTCAGGTACCATAGATATATGTTTAGTTATGGATCAGACAGACTTACCAGAGTGTAATTGGTTATCTATAAAGTCTGATTCTAATGTGAGAGACCAATACTCCAAATTTACAAAATACAAGATAGAATTGCCTGTTGAACTCTTCAAAGATCTCTGATGATTAAAAAATAACAACAAAACAAAGGCATGATTCTCCTCCTCCTCATTTTCATACATTCATCCTCTCCATCATGAACCACAGTTTCAAACCAGTCACTCAGGGATTTCCTTCTAGATTTTTCTGTATTGAGTTTGACAGTGGAGGTTTAATAATAAGTAACCTGTCTGCAGCAGAAATAATTTTATCTTGTACAATATGGTAAGCCTTTTCACTGGTGGTAGAAGGAGTGAGGAAAACAGTATTGATTAAAAAACTTTACGTAAATATACTGTAGTGTGGGTACCACAGTAACATACCATACCTAAAATGATGCAGCATCAAACATTTACTCTGGCATTTTCTGTAGCCACAAGGAATGCTACTTAAGAAATTAGAAAGGTATTTTATAAAGTCTGAGTAAATGTATGCCAATTTCCCATCTTCTAACAGTTGCCCCTGAAATAAAGAGTTACATGCAAGTGGTTTAATTGGGAGGTGATCCCTGGAAGCACAGGGTGAGAATGTCAGAATGAGAAAAGAGTCATAAAGAGGATGCATTTAGGGATAAGTTACTTCTGTGAGTAACTCCAGATAAATCCCTGGGAATCTTTAAAAGACAATGTAAATACACCTCCCAAAGAGATAAGTGGGATATGTTGCCATCTTGCTTCCCTCAGTGGTTGAGGGTGGCTATTTGGGGCTTTTAAGACAAAACACTCTGGGCCTGTCATGTACTCTACTCCAGGTAACATCAGGAGATAGAGATATTGGTTCTTAAGTTAGTAACTATTGCTATATAAAATAACTTTACATCAAAACTAGAGGTGAACTGCAGAATTGGCTGAGGGAATATGAATCAATCCTGACTGTGTCTGCTACAACAAGTCTAGTTCAAGCACAGTTGATTGAAGTATGGAAGGAATCCAAAAGCACAGATTAAGTGTGCAAAGTTGATAATGGCAGTTAGTGAATAAGCCATAAAATCCACTCTGCTCTCTCTTCCTCTCTTATTGTTCCTCTTCACGCAGGAGATTCCCTGACCTCATGTATAATTTTAATAACCAAAGCCCATGTCCCACACATTTCTACATTCCTTGGACCTGCATTCTGCATTCCCTCTCCATATCACTTAGAAGAAGAATTAAATAAAATGGACGTAAGCAATTTATCAGAAATAGAGTTCAGAGTAATGATTATAAGGATATTCAATAGCATGAAAAAGATATAGCAACCATCAAAAAGGTCTAATCATAAATGAAAAAATGTCATATCTGAAATAAAAAAAATACACTGGAAAAGGAATAAACAGCAGGCTTGATGAAGCAGAGGATCAAATCAGTGATTTGGAAGAAAAGGTAGAAAGAAACAGCTAATTAGAGAAGTAAATAAGAATAAGACTCAAAAAAGTGAGGACAGTTTAATAGACCTTTGGGACAACATGAAGCATAAAAATATCCCTGGGATAGGGGTACCAGAAGGATAAGAAAGAGAGCAAGAGATCAAAACCCATTTGAAGAAATAATGTCTGAAAACTTCCTTAACATGGTGAAGAAAAAGACATACAAGTCCAGGGAGCACAGAGAGTCCTAAACAGGATGGACCCCAAGAGGCCCACACCAAGACACATTGTAATCAAAATGCCCAAAATTAAAAACAAGGAAATAATCTTAAAAGCTGCAAGAGAAAGTCAGGAGGTTACCTACAAGGGAAATCCCATAAGATTGTTACCACCAAACCAATATTATAAGAAATATTAAAGGGGTTGTTTTAAGAAGTGAAAGAAGAAAAGAAAAGAACATAAGTTTTTAAAAAAAATAAAATGGCAATATACATACATATCAATAATAACCTTAAATGTAAATGGCTTACATGCTCCAGTCAAAAGACATAAGGTAGCTAAATAGATAAGAAAATTAGACCCACATATATCTATCTTCAAGAGACCCACCTCAGAACAAAAGATACATACAGACTAATAGTAAAGGGGTGAGAAAAATATTCATGCTGGAATGGAAAAAGAGCTGGGATAGCAATACTTATATCTGATAGAATCAACTTTAAAACCCACGGTATGGTAAGAGACAAACAAGGACATTACATAATAATAAAGAGGTCAATCCAACAAGAGAATGTAACCATTGTAAACATTTATACACTAATCATAGGAGCGTCTAAATATGTAAAGCAAATCTTGATGGGCATAAAGGAAGGGATTGACAATAATACAGTTATAGTAGGGGATTTTAACATCCCATTGATATCAATGGGAAGATATTCCAGACAAAAAAACCAATAGGATAGACCATATGTCAGGACACATAAATGTCTTAATAAATTTAAGAAGATTGAAATCATGTAGAGTATTTTCTCTGACCATAATGTTATGAAACTTGAAATCAATCACAAGAAGAAAACTGAAAAACGCACAAAGACATGGATGCTAAATAACATGTTACTAAACAATGAATGTGTTAACAATGAGATTAAGGGGAGGGGGGAGATACCTTGAAATGAATGAAAATGAGAACACAACAACCCAAAATCTGTGGGATATAGGGAAAAAATTCCTAAGAGGGAAATTCATAGCCTTACAGATCTATCTCAAGAAACAATAAGAAGCTCTAGTAAACAATCTAATTATACACTTAGAAGAACTTGAAAAAGAACAAAAAACAAAGCTCAGATTGAGTAGAAGGAAGGAAATAATAAATGTTAGAGCAGAAATAGATGAAATAGAGTATAAAAAAACAACATAAAAGATCAATGAAACTAAGATCTGGTTCTTTCAAGAATAAAACAAAATTGACAAACCTTTAACCACATTCATTAAGAATCAAAGAGAGAGTACCAATAACATCAGAAATGAAAGAGAAGAAGTAACAAAAGACACCAAAGAAATAGAAATGATTGTAAAAAATATTACAAACAAAAAATGTGCCAAAAAATTAGACAAATAGAAGAAATGGAGAAATTTCTAGAAACATAACTGATTCAGGAAGATTCAGAGAATCTGAATAGACTTATTACAAATAGTGAATTGAAAAAGTATTCAAAATACTCCCAACAAGCAAAAGTGTTGGACCAATGGCTTTACAGATGGATTTTACCAAACATTCAAAAAACTAACACCTATCCTTCTGTTATAGTAATCATTATGGTACTTAATGTTAGGACCTTAGAATATAAGACTTAAAGCATGTAACCCTGTGTGGACTGTTATAGTAATTACTAGAGGCCCGGTGCACAAAAATTTGTGCACTCGGGGGGGCGGGGGAGGGGGGGGCCCCCCGCCCAGCCTGTGCCCTCTCGCAGTCTGGGACCCCTCGGGAGATAACGACCTGCTGGCTTAGGCCTGCTCCCAGGTGGCAGAGGGCAGGCCCAATCCCTAGGTGCAGCCCCTGGTCGGGCTCAGAGCAGGGCTGATTGGGGAGTTGGGGCGCCGCCCCCTGTCATGCACAGAGCAGGGCCCATCAGGGGGTTGGGG
>NW_005369934.1:2007586-2011569 GCF_000412655.1 Myotis brandtii | reverse complement strand
GTCTGTGTGTAATTTCTCCGGCTCGGCTCAGATCTCGGTGCTGTCTCTGTGAAAGTGTCTGACCAGAAGGTATTGGCGCAAGCCTCAAGTGGATGGTCCAGACGATCTGTGCATGTCCCACTTAGGAGCAGCACCTATATGGGAACCCCCTGCACCTCGACATAGGTGACGGGCCTTAAATATATAAGAAATAGAAGCTATTTGGGACAACTTCTCCAACTATTAAAAAATTCCAAAAGACGAAAAGAACTCCAACCTGTGTGAGGTGGTATCTCATTGTAGTTTTAATTTGCATTTTCCTAATAGCTAGTGAAGTTGCATACTTTCATATATCTGTTGACCATTTGTATATCTTGGGAGAAGTATCTGTTCAAGTCCTCTGCCCAATGTTTTATTGGATTGTTTGTTTGGTGTGGAGTTATATGAGTTCTTCAGATGTTATCCCCTTATTGGAGCTATTATTTGAAAAATATTCTCCCATTTGGTTAATTGCCTTTTTGTTTCATTGGTGGTTTATTTTATTGTTCAGAAACTTTTTAGATAGATATAATCCCATTTATTTATTTTTACATTTTCTTTTGTTGCCTGAGATATCAAATTCACTAAAGAATGAAGTTGGAGGTATCATACTCCTTAACTTCAAATTATACTACATAGCAACAATAATCAAAACAACATGATATTGACAGAAAAACAGACAAGCAGAACAATGAAACAGAGTTGAGAGGCCAGAAATAAGTCCACATATATATGGGAAAATTATTTTTTACAAAGGAAACAAAAACATATGGAGAAGAAAAGAATTCCCCTTCAATAAATAGTGGGAGGAAAATTGGAAAGCTACATGAAAAGAATGAAACTGGACTACAGCTTGTCCCCATACACAAACATTAATTGAAAATGGATCACAGACCTAAATATAAGCCCTGAAATAATAAATAACATAGAAGAAAACATAGATACCAAACTTATGGACCTTGGTCTTATATATATATTTTTATAATATTGTTTCTAACAAGTGTAGGTTGAAATCTCATTTTCATTTTGATCTGCATTTCTCTGTGTCTTATCTACTATTTAAATTATCCATTGAGGTCCCTCCCACCCCTGTCACACCTGCATTTTATTTTATGGAAATAGTAGTTAATTCCTTACAGTTTTTGTTTCATGTTTATCTTAGCTAATGTGTCTTTTGTTTTTTAATGTATTTCATATTCAGTTTTATAAATTATCCAATAATTTCAATATCAGCATTCCTTGATATCCAACTCTTTTGTTCATTGTTTCTCCTACCTCTTCTTCTTTTTATCATGACTATCTTCTTTGGGTGCTTGATGATCTTCATTTGTAAATGTTTTATTTGATCTTTGTCTGTCCCATTGGCCTAAATTAGGAAAACTTTCCTCTAAAAAGTATTTTCTTTAATGCGTGACTGGGAGGGATCCCGACCCGAAATTACTTTAATCCCCTTCTTGATTTTGCAAAGGATTCCCAGTTCCAATGTCTGTGAAACAGGAATTTTAAGGATAAAATAGGACAGGTTTTAGGAAATTTTAGAAATTATGGGAATTAAGGGGACTATGGAGGAAGCACAGGGTTGCAGAGCAGCAGAAGGTATATTTCCATAGAATAGGGAAGCTGAAAAGCTGCAACAGGTACATTTCCATTAGAATGAGGAAGCTGAGAACAGCAAACAGGCATAGGAAAAGAATAGGGCAGAAGAGGGGAGAACCTCACATGTCCCATGTGAAGTTCAACCTTTGAGCCCAGGAGTTACTACAGTAACCAGTCCAAAGGAATAGTGACCAATCAGAGGGGATATCAAACCTTTTTAAGCCATCGGGAAAAATAACTCAGTGGGACCCTTTCCCCTTCCCTACGTGAGAGTCCATTCTGTGGGACTTTTTTCCCCCCTCCCCACATGGGAGTATGTACTTGTTCTTTAATAAATTTCCACCTTTGCTATACCATCTTCTGTCTGTGGATTCATTCTTCGACTCCCACGGACAAAGAATCTAGGATCCAGTCCAAAAATTCCGTTTCATCTGCACCTTACCTGAGGAGCCTCAGGGTCATGGTAGCAATACTGCTATTGGCATCTTGATATCTCATCTTTTTGGTCCCAACTCCACTCCATGGATAGGTTCCAGTTCACTGTTAATGTGTATATATGTGTCAAGGGCATAGTAGGGAGATCCTGAAGATATCCCATGCAGCTTAGGAAACTATCAATACCTCAAAGCATGTCTTATTATAATATAGCTGCTTTATAGAAGAAAGGTCCATTGAAATATTAATTAGCCAGGATGCTTGCAGTAGAAGTACAGACACCTTTTCAGTAGTAACATGCATTAACATTTGGGGACACTAGTTCTTCAAGGCACACAGCTTGGGAACTAATAAAATGTCCAAAATACTAGATTACTTTTCAGAGGATTCAGGTTCTAATCATTTTACCACTCCTCCATATGATTTCATTTGTTACTCTATGTGAATTCCTCTATTAAATACATATTTGTGCATATATTTTATCTCTTAGACTCAATATTCTCTTCTATCAATCATTTTGTCTTGAGTGGATAGCAACTACAAAAGTACACGTTTAAATTTAAAATCTATACAATTTCCTCTGATGATTAAGAATAAAGTGACCCAAAATTGGTAGTTGAAGAGACAAGACAAAGTTTCTAATAGCATGAATAATCCATAAAATAGACAGTTTCTAGCATTTTAGATGAATATGAGACATCATTATCCATTTAAGATTTTTTAAATTACTTTAAAAATGGCTCTTTGCTCTTTTACTATATGAGCCTTCCTCAATTCATACATGATGAAATAAAAAAATACATAGCAATATTTCATATGTTCACTATATAATTGGCACAGAATTATGAATAAGCCAGAAATATGCACTGTCTGTTCTGGAAGAGAATTTATGAATTTTCTCTTTAAATCCATTTTAATGCTTTATTTTTAAGAGGCATCATCTTTATTAAAAATTGGAATTTTTAATAGAATTAGTACTTTTGATTTTTATCAAATGAACCAGGTTTTTATACAATATTATCTTTGATAATATTATGATTTATTAACATAACTAATTAAAAGCAAAATTAAAATTATACATTTTAGTTTTTCATAAGATATATTTAGGCACACAAAATAATTTTCAGCTATATCTATGTTCTATTTTTAACATACAAAATTTTTCTTTAATTTTTTATGGCATTTAATTTTTCTATATCTAGTATTTTTCCATATTAGCATATATTTTTTCTCATTTTAAATAACTATATAGATGCACTGTCACTATAGACAGATACATATTTCAAGTTTAACTTACTAAAATCATGCTAAAGTGAACATTGTAATATAGGTACTTGCTCACTTGGGAAAACTATAGGACAAATCCTTAAAAGTAAAATGTTGAATTAAAGTAAATTAATGTGTCCTCAAAGAAGTTGCACAGATTATATTCCTTCTAAGCAGTTTGTAAGATTATTTTCTTCCTATATCCTTTTAACACTGATTATTATCAAATACATTTTTTATTCTTGTAGCTGTGAGATGTGATTTTACATTTATATATACTTCCATCTCCTATTCCATACCTCCTCAATGTCTCTGTTCTGAAAACAATATGATAAATTTTGTTTCTTCCAGAACAATTTCCCATACTTTAAGGCTTTGTCTCATAATTTTCCTCTTCTTTGTCTTGTGCTCTACATTCTAAGACATTTTAGCTTCTTAAATCACTTGTTCAAAAACATTTCTCTTAAATTGATTTACCAATAATTCATGTATTTAAAAAAATCTTAGTGAAATGGATTTTTAGGAGTGAAAAAAAGACAGGTTTTAGGAAATTTTAGAAATTAAGGGGACCATGGAGGAAGCACAGGGCTGCAGAGCAGCAGAAGGTATATTTCCATAGAATGGGGAAGCTGAAAAGCTGCAACAGGTACATTTCCATAGAATGAGGG
>NW_005369934.1:2006243-2007570 GCF_000412655.1 Myotis brandtii | reverse complement strand
AAGCCCAAAGGGAATAGGAAAATAATAAGGAAGGAGTGGGGGGGCGGGACCTCAAATGTCCCAAGTGAGGTTCCACCTTTGAGCCCAGGAGTTACTATAGTAACCAGTCTAAGGGGATAGTGACCAATCAGAAGGGATGTCAAGGCACCAGGCTCTGCAGCCTTTATAAGCCATAGGGGAAAGGAACTCAGTGGGACCCTTTCCCCCGCTCCACGTGGGAGTCAGTTCTGTGGGACTCTTCTCCCTCCCTACGTAGGAGTCTGTACTTGTTCTTTAATAAATTTCCACCTTTGCTATACCACCTTCTATCCGTGGATTCATTCTTCGATTCTGATGGACAAAGAATCCGGGTTTCAGTCCAAAAATTCCATTTCATTAGCAGTCATATTTTAAATTCCCGGAGACTCATTTTGTTCTTTGATTAATACTTTAGTATAGCAGCTCGCGAGGCACTTTCTCGAATGTAAAGTTATTATTTCTTAGAATCATTTATATTTGTTAGTAAACCTTCACTTTCAAATCATCGTGCTTTCTGTTTTATTAATCCTCACTTGAGGATATTTTTGCACTTTTTTTTAGAGAGAGTGGAAGTGAGATTGAGAGACACACGAGAGAAGGATCAATGTGAGAGAGATGCATCAATTGGTTGTCTCCCACACACACCCCAACTAGGATCAGGGATCCAGCCTGCAACAGAGGTATATGCCCTTGACTTGAATGGAACATGGGAACCTTCAGTCCTCAGGCCGATGCTCTATCCACTGAGCCCCAAACCCACTAGGGCCAGATCATTGTGTTTTCATCAAATATCCAATGATATGTGTTTGCAGGTTCATATTTGTAAATAGTACCAAGTTGAGTAGCGTATTTAACAGGCCAGGCATGGATCCCCCCAACGATAAGTAGTTTACTTTAAAGAGCCCTTCCTAGAGCGGAGTGTGTATGTGGGCGGGCGAGGAGGGGAGGAGGCGATGAGGAGGGCAGAGCAGAAAGAAGGAATGCCAGCAGCAGGATCTGTGTTAACTGAACAAATCAGGCCAAACAATAGGCTTTGCTTGAGGTTGGTGAGGGTTGGGCAGGTGTACAGGTGGGGAGCCCTCCCCAAACCAATGTTATTAAGAACTATTTCTCATGAAAATCGAACATGTTAATGCTTTTGCTTTGGGGGCAGACAGATGCCTCTGGCTTTCCCTTCTCAATTCTTCCTGGTGATGGTAAGGATCTAAAGGAAATTCTGCTTGCTTCTGCTTTCACCCTTATGCCCACCCAAGAAGTCTTTCCCCACATTTTTTTTTTTTTTTTTTTTTTTTTTGTTTTTTAAAAAAAT
>NW_005369934.1:1993632-2006067 GCF_000412655.1 Myotis brandtii | reverse complement strand
CCAAGAAAGGTTGTTTCCCCAGGTGAGGATTTTTATCAGTAAAACCCCTTAACTAAGTGCCAGGCGGGTAGTTAATCACTTTAACTACGAACAATCACGCTTAAACTAAGTAATCTTTACTTAGAATAATCTTCAATTACTTCCTTGTAGCTTAAATAGAACAATAAAGTAACCTTGGAATGGAGATAAGAAACGCCCTAACCTTTGGAATAGAATGGATAGGATTAAGATCAAATAGTATAAATACAGATGTAAGAGGACAATAAAGAGAGGAACCTGGTTATGATGATCACCTGAACATTGCCTCCGTGTCATTCCTTCTTCGCTGACTCCGTCCACACCTTTGGGAACCCCTGGACCTGCTGGGGCTGGACCCCAACACACATCACCTTGCAAGGGGGAAGGGGAGCAGGGGATCCCATGTCCTAAGCTATATTTTTCCCTTAAAACCTTTAAAACAGCTTTGTTGGGGTATAATTCACATGACATAAAACTATTTTGCTGACTCCAGCATTCATCTTGGACTCTTGGGAATCCTATACCTACCCCTGGTATTGGAGCTATGCTTTCTCCTTTCTCCCTCATTTTTCCTGTTCCCTTTACTATATTTCCCAATATTTTCTCAATATTTCTGACTATCAGGTGACTTATTTTTTTAAAACTTTTCTACTCACAGCGTAGTTTTATTCTTAAAAAATGTTTCTGTTTTGTTATTTTCATGGGATTTTTGAAAGAAGGAGAGGTAAAGTCACATGGCTTAGTCTAGTTCCTTTTCAGTTTAATTTCCATAGTTTTATGACTTAGGGTAGCTTATTATTGCACTTATGTATACTTTACTAATAAGGGGCATAAAACACAAATCCACTGAAAATATGGTTGGTTGATGAAAGGGATTCACTTACAAGATTGTAAGAATTTTCTCCTCACCATTTTGTAGGAAAAATTAGAGGTCTCAGAAGAGATGACATTTTCAGAACTTGTTGAAAGTCATACAGCACATTGTTATCTCATAAAAATCCTGTACAACATCAAGAATGATACTTTGATTCTATTAAATACACAAAAATGGAATTTATAACAAATTACATTGTGTACAAAAATGGTTGATTTATATGTCTACAAATTTAAAAATTCAGAATTTCATTTGTGTTCTTTGAATCAAATTTATATATGTATATATGTATATACACACATACAATATACATATACATATAGCTATATTTCAATGCAAACATGGATTTAGGTTCTATTACAATATATATTTATGGCTTAATTATTCTAAGACTTTCTATACTTCTCATGCAATACATTCTGTGACAGTCTTATATCAAACCATCTACCAGAAGCATTGACATCAGTTATGGGATAGGGTAGACCTAGTTCTTTAGTCATATAACTACAGTGCCACTTTGATGTAATTCTGTACAAATTTCAAACACTTCTATTTAACAGATCAGGTGGTATGAAATCTTCTTCTAAAACGGCAAGTGTACAGTACTAGCTCACCTGGCACTTAGCAATGGTCCTTTTACAATATGCACGAAAGCTTCGAGCAGGGATTTTTTAAGGAGCATTCTTTGAGAGAGTAAACTCACACATGTACTATCCGAAGACATCAAGGGTCTATCTCCAGTTCTTCTTGAGATGTTATTTAGCTAATGTACAAATGTTACAACTAAGCTGTTAAATCTGAAAAATAGAGCACACAGCTGCATGCAGGTACATACATTTTTCATTCCCTTGGCTAATATCTTCATCTTCTAATTCTACAGAAAATACTATCCAGAGTGAATTGGGATTCATTTTTAGTGTATAGGCACTTTTCATTTTAAAAAATGCTTCTAAAGAGCATTTATGAGTATGCTTTTACGTAGTAGGAGAGCACTATGGAGTCAATATGCCCTGCAAGACATTGCTTGATTATAATTATTTCATAGGCTGCTGACACTTGGCATTGTAACAAAAGACATACAATCTGGTATTCTTCAGCTACACAGAAGGCTCCTGGGAGATGCTGACTGGGTCTTATTCATCATGCATCTCAGTGCAGGCTTGGTACCTGATACCTAGTTTGCACTCAATCACTATTTGAATGCATGAATTAATAAATGAAGACGTAAAATAATAATTTAAACAAATTACATTGTGTACAAAAAACAAATTAATTGACACAATGGCTTTTATATTGAGAACAAGGAATATTATACATTTTCAGAGCACACTCCAACATATTTTTATTATCTCCACTTATCTAGTAAATCAGTATTAGGTGCTTCTACATCAGTAAGATTACACCAGACCCAATTCCAAATTCCTAATAGGATTTCGCTATTGCAGCTTAATTTACCCTATTTGGAGTTTATTCTGATAGATCTTTCCAAATGGACAGAGAATAAAGCAGAGCACTGGGTACCTGTGTATCCAACAGTGACACCGTCTCAATCCCATTTCATTTTTTAAATTTTGTTTTATCTTTATTGTTGAAAGTATTACAGATGTCCCCACTTTTCCCCGTTGACCCCATTTCAATCCAGCCTCTTCTTCCTTGTGCCCTGCTTCTTAGGCTATCAGGGCAAAACTATTTTCCATTTCACCTCCATGAATTGACTTACTGCTACCACCGAGATTGTCTGAAAGGAAGGGAGGAACATAGGCAATCCACAAGGGTCCAAGTCCAGCTTCCTTCCCAGTTGTTTGTATTTGTCAATTGACAAGCTTTGACGTTTTCTGAATTGATATGTGAGATGGCTATTTTCCCACTATCATACTTGTGTGTTTTTTGGATGATTGTGGAACCCTGAGGGTGAGGGCCAATTATTATGTAGGAACACCAACATTATATATACTTTTGTTCTGTTTTCCAGTTCCATTATTAGTATTTATTTTTAAAATATGTTTTTATTAAATTTTAGAGAAAAAGGAAGGGAGAGAGAGATAGAATCATCGATGATGAGAGAGAAACATTAAATCATACTTGTGTGTTTTTTGGATGATTGTGGAACCCTGAGGGTGAGGGCCAATTATTATGTAGGAACACCAACATTATATATACGTTGTTTGTATTTGTCAATTGACAAGCGTTGACATTTTCTGAATTGATATTGAGATGGCTATTTTCCCACTATCATACTTGTGTGTTTTTTGGATGATTGTGGAACCCATGAGGGTGAGGGCCAATTATTATGTAGGAACACCAACGTTATATATACTTTTGTTTTGTTCTGTTTTCCAGTTCCATTATTAGTATTTATTTTTAAAATATGTTTTTATTAAATTTTAGAGAAAAAGGAAGGGAGAGAGAGATAGAATCATCGATGATGAGAGAGAAACATTAATCAGTTGCCTCCAGCATGGCCCCCCCCCCCCGCTCCCCCCCCCCCTCCATGGGGGTGGAGCCCACAACTCAGGCCTGTGCCCTGAATGAAATCGAACTGGTAATCTCCTAGTGCATTGGTCCACATTCAACCACTGAGCCACACCTGCTTGGCTCTAGTTCCATTATTAAGTTTAGTTGCAAAAATCTCTCGATTTAAATGTCTCTAGGATAAACAAACACATTAGTGCCTTTTTGTCTTTTAATTTTCATCCTGTCCTGACCATAGTCTTTAAAGTACTATCATAGTGACATTAGTTTTGTAGCAGGAAGGGAATTTAGAAAACGACTCATCAACCTGTCTCCATGTGATAGTCCACAACCTGAAGTTAACGATTGTTGCTAGTTTAGATCGCAATGACAGTAGCAAAGCATTTGGCTCCCTGTCCACTGTTTACATTTTCCTTCAAAATTAATACAAAAACATATAGTATTTGCGTATTTCAACTCTGATGCTTACTACACTTAAAAGCTTGTACCTGGATGGTTTCTTCTTATAGAGTCAAACCAGGCTTTGTTATGGAAAAACACACACACACAAAAAAAAAACCCACAAAACTCCAGAAAAGCTGAGCAACCTTGAATTGCTTGTAATTCTATTCCTTAAAACACATATCAGAGGTAAGGGGATGGGGGTTACATATTTATGTTTAATTCCAGATAAATGAGATAAATTTTCATTGTTTTGCTACATTTATTCAAAGATAAGAACTCCTAAGCAATAAAAGAGAGTACTTGGAAAATATATATTTTTTTACCCTCCAAAGCCATAATTTCTGCCTAACCTGATATTAATCATTCATGTAAATCATCTTATCAATAAAGAAGAATAAATAAATAAAGAAGATCACAGTTAGCATAACTGCCCGCAAAAGGACACAAGTACAAACCATATCCTTAAACACAAGAAGGTACTTAGGATACTGCATCCCCACATGCAGCCTCTTCCAGCCTCTCTCTGACAGCCTTCAAGGGCACTTGTTTGATCCAGAAAATACATGATGGGCATTATTATGTCCCTCTGTCTGCTGAGTTATTTAATAGTGACCTGAAAACTCTCAAGTAAGACTAATTCTGTGTATATTTAACTGAAAGTGGCAACCCAGAGTCCGGATCCAAGCAATTTAAAAAACTCTAAACTTTGCAATGGAATAAAGTGGGGAAATCTATGCCATCATTTTAAGCTCTCCCTTCTTTTCTACAATTTGAAAATCATATCAACATTCAGTAATGAACTCTGAACCATAGCTAGGCAACAAGATATATATATATATATAAATATATAAATAGAAGGGGTTTATGCTTGAAAGTATTATCTCAATTTCACTTAAACTTAATATGTTGTGGAACTATTCACAGAAATAGGGAGTTCCTCCTCAGACTAAAATCTCTGGAATTATATTTTTAAATATATTAATATCTTAGCAATAAGAAATTAACTTACCACATTTATTTACTTTCTTCTAAAACCTGATTTCAAAAAAAAATATAACTAGAGCTGTCTAGAACTAACTGTTTAAACTTTGGTCAAAGTTAAATTATTGGCTACTTCACAATTTGAAAAGCTGTAACCAATTCAAGCCATTAAAATCATCTCTGGAGACAAATTGCAAGCCAAGTTTTGGGTGGAAAAGATCCAAAGTCCCTGATATATTAAATTTAATAGCTCACTCTCTTACCTTTAAATTCTAAATTACGACATCATGACCCTGATGCAATATATTTTTAAGAGAGTGCTGTGGTATAGTACCACTTGTAATTATTTCACTCCCAAGCAAAAAGGCCAATCATTCAGAAGGAGTAAAGTTTTAAGAAAGTTATAAAGTCAATTTCCTAAGAAACATATGCCACTTACATCACCAAGTTCTACTGTACAGTTGTGTCCTATCAACTTTTGGGATGCCTGCCTAATATAATATTAGTCTTTCAAAATTGTTTCTAGCTCTTTGAGATGCAAGTGTGGAAGTCATTTTTCAATGGCAAATAAACAAATAATTCCTGAAATGACAAATGATCACAATGAAAATGATATTTTTAAAATAATCTTCAATTTCATCAACTATTTGATCATCTGAGTTTAAATATCATTGATCTGAAGTTTCTGCTCTAGCAGCTTATAGAATTGTTTTCACTGACAACTTGAACTTAATTTTTGAATATGTAATTTAAGCCAGAAAAGTAAAACATTATTTGGATTTGTTTTAGAGTTGGAAATAGATCGAGGTGGCTAAGTGGTAAATAAATTAAAAATTCTGCTCCTACTGAATCACAACTAGAAGGTCTACTTCAGTTCTTGCATCTTCCCATAAACCATTGAAAGACAAATAAGCAAAAAAGTGGTATGGGCACCAAATAAATGCATTTCCTAACCAAGAATTTTAAAAAAGAACCCCCCCCCCCCCATTCCTTTTGTTCATCATCACCATTACCTCCCAGAAAAGACATTACTCTTTGGATTACAGCTTACAATTCCATAAATATTGAAAAGAACATACTATACCATAATGTGTTATAATTTCTTTAATGTATCTTTTTGCCTTTGCCCTTACAGGAAGATCATTTCCTCTGTTTATACTATATTATGATTTGATAGATCTGAGAATGAGCACGTTCACTAGTGAAAAACTTTTTAGAATTGGTCTTTGAGTAAAACATGGTTAGAGAAGGCAAATGACTGGTATAATATATACACATAGAGGTTTCTGCGGGTTTAGAAGGATAACTATATAGCTTTTCAAATGAAATGAAACAATCTGTCTACATATTTAAGATATAGTCTTCCTTATGGCAGCATGCAAAGTCTTTATCTTCTCTGAGTACCAGAGTTATTATCAAACATTTCTGCCCTCAAAATACAATTCAGTTCAAGAAAGTAATTGCTAAAGAATGAAACAAACTTCTTGCTGAGAAAAACTGGCTTAGGTTAAGGAAGCCTTGATAATTTAAAAGTAGAAATAGCTCAACAAAACAAAGTTAACTATAAATAAAGTACTATATAAATAAATGCAACTTCTTCAGATTCAAATAGCCCAAACCCTAGATTCTTTGGAACAGAATACCTATCAGTGAAAAATAACCCAAGATTAATTTTCCAAGATCACATATCTCACTTTTAAAAAATTTTTTTATTATTTTTCAATTAGAATTGAGATACAGTATATTTTTAGGTGCACAACCTAGTGCACCTTGGAAAAGGGAGGACAAAAGAATGATTACATTCATTTATATAACTTTACAAAGTGGCCATCCCGATAAATCTAGTACTACCTAACACAATACATAGTTATTATAATATTATTGACTATAATATAATATTTTCATTTAGACAGGCCTATCTTTTACCTTCATCTTTGTATCAGTAAGACCTATCACATAACTTGGTGATACAAGATATTTTAAAAATATTTAAGCCAATGAAAGAAACTATCTTACAAAGAATATAGTTTTATAGAATACTAGAGGCCCAGTGCACAGATTCATGCACTGGTGGGGTCCCTGGGCCTGGCCCGTGCCCTCTCACAATCCAGAACCCCTCAGGGGATGTTGGAGAGCTGCTTTTGGCCCAATCCCTGCAGGCCTCTAGTATGTATATAAGATGTTTGGTTAATTTCTTCCTGCCCTCCACCTCCCCACTTCCCTCTGAGATTCATCAGTCTGTTCCATATTTCCACGCATGTGCATTGATTGTCTGCCCCCTGGTGGTCAGTGCGCGTCATAGCTACTGGTAGAACAATTGAACAGTCGGTCAAACGGTCGCTTAGGCTTTTATAGATAGATAGATAGATAGATAGATAGATAGATAGATAGATAGGATAGGAAAGAGGTTAGTTTTAATGCAAGAGCAAAAGTTATAAAAATTTTAGAATATGTTTTGGTTCTAGGAAGTTAGGGAGAGGGGATCAGAGCAAGGAGGGTATCAGAAGAACAACGAGAATAAGGTATGAGGGTGGGGGTATAGCTTATTTGGAGGTTTTAAAGGGCTAGTCTTGGTTATTTGATTCCTCTTCAAGTTGCCTTTGTTTTTCCCCAATATTTCTTCTTTGATGATGTGGACCACTGGATAATGGATGAGCCAGCTTAAGGTAATGCCTCAGATGCTCTCCATTTTACTAGTCTGGTAGTTTCACTGCCATAGTTAGCAAACTTTTAGATTTAAGCAAGTCGTATAGAATCACTGCTTGAGAAGATGATGGAATACTTGGTAGACTAACATTCTCCAGTAAATATTCTGGAGAATGCTCTTTGATAGTGCAGGAAATGTATTTTGCAATGTCTCATTGACATTTTATATATTCATTTAATGTCTTTAGTAGCTCTGCAGATGTTTGATATTTAGTGACTGATATTTCTAGTGGTAAAAAAATCACCTAGTTATAGCTTTAGATATTCTTTTGCAATTTTTTAAAAAATAAAACTTATGCAGCTTATAAAGAATATTCTGGTGAGTATTGGAACATCCTAAAATTTCATTGATTTTCATAATACCATGGTTCACTAACAGTTATTTGCCAAAGTGCCATGACCTTTAGGAAATTTAGATCTTGAAGGACAGCTGTCAACTATTCACATTACTCATTGACTTAAATACCATTGCCAAGCCTGGTTGCCAATTCTCACAAATTATAGTTGCCATTTCTTGCATTTAAAAATAAACTAGATTTGTACTTAAGTATCTTCTGGTGGATGCAATACAACAATTTAAGATATATTGAGAACTGCTATCTATGAGTACTAGTTCAAGTATTGCATGTGTACACAAATACATATATATATGTATTTGTATATATAGTATTAAATGAATATAGTAAGTGAATGTGCCCTTCGTTATTGGATATGATCATTTTATTCATGTGATACTAAAATATGATAGAATAAGAAATACCCTTAGAGACTTATGAATGGGTTTATGGGGTTATGGTTTTATTGCTAAGGAAAGTGTATAAGTCTCTCTCTCTTTATTTCTCTCTCTCTCTCTCTCTCTCTCTCTCTCACACACACACACACACACACACACACACACACACACACAACTTTAAGAGATATCTTAAGGAAGAAGCAAGAAAAAAAACATATATCCAGGATAATTCTTAATTTAATTTATTGGGGTGACATTGGCTCATAAAACCATGCAGGTTTCAAGTGTACAACTCAATAAAACATCACCTGCATACTACATCATGTACCCATCACCCCAAGCAAAGTCTCTTTCTGTTTCCATTTCTTCCCTTTGCCCACCTCCACCTACCCTCACCCCCCCCCTTTCCTCTGGCTATTACCACATTGTAGTCTTTGTCTATGTGTTACGTATATATGATTTTTGGCTAAATCCTTCACTCTCTTTCATCCAGTCCCCCTCCTCCTTCCCTCTAACAGCTGCCAGTCTATTCCATGCATCCATGTCTCTGGACTTATTTTTGTTTATCAGTTTATTTTGCTCAGTAGATTCCACATATAAGTGATGTTATTTTTGCTCAGTAGATTCCACATATAAGTGATGTCATATGCTATTTGTCTTTCTCCAACTGGCTTATTTCACTTAGCATAAAAGTCTCCAGGTCCATCCATGCTGTCACAAAAGGGAAGACTTCCTTCTTTTTTATAGCCATGTAGTATTCCATTGTGTAAATCACCACAGCTTTTTTATCCACTCCTCTCCTGATGGGCATTCAGGTTGTTTTCAGATCTTGGCTATTGTAAATAGTGCTGCAATGAACATAGGGACAAATATAAGATGTATATTTTTACAGTAATGCTGATGACACCTCTTTGCCAAGAATATTTCCTTTCCATGTTCTTTGCCTGAATTTTCATCATATCTCATCCTATAAAATTAGTTTATTTTTTCTCATCAAATCAAGTGTGAGTATAATTAATTATTGAATGTGATAGTTTGATAAATCACTAATGTTTAATTGACTTAAGAATAAAACCATTTGATAAGAATGGATTCCAAAGAAAAAAGTATCAAAAGAGTAGGCAAATGAGTTAGAAAGGCCAAAGTTAACTCTTTACTTCATAATTTGTTATTGGTTGACTTTATTTATTTAATTTTTTCATCACCATTTATCCCTTCCATTCCCTCTTCCACCTCCACCCACCATCCCCCGCAACCACCCCACTGTTGTCCCTGTCCATGAGTTCTCTCTATTTATTTTATTTTTTGCTCAATCTTTCAAAGTTACCCAAGAGCCATTTGCCTGCTCTCTATCTATGAATGCCTCTATATTTTGCTTGGTAGTTCAGTTTGTTCATTATATTCCACATATGAGTGAAGTCATATGATGCTTGTCTTTTTCTGACTGGCTTATTTCACTCAGCATAATGTTCTCCTGGTCCATCCAAGGGTAACATTTTTCTTCCTTTTTACGACAGAGTAGTAGTACATTGTGTAAATGTACCACAGCTTTTTTATCCACTCACCTACTAATGGACAATGGGGCTGCTTCCAAATCTTGGCTATTGTAAATAACACTGCAATGAACATAGAGGTGCATATATTCTAATTAGTGTTTTGGGTGTTTTTTTGTTTGTTTGTTTTTGATAAATTCCTAGAAGTGGAATCATTGGGTCATAAGGCAGTTCAATTTGTATATTTTTGAGGTAACTGCATACTGTTTCCCACAGTGGCTGAACCAATCTACATTCCCACCAAAAGTGCACAAAGGTTCTCTTTTCTCTATATCCTCGCCAATACTTGTTATTTGTTGATTTATTGGTGATAACCATCCTGACACTTGTAAAATGATATCTCATTGTGGCTTTAATTTGCATTTCTTTGATGGTTAGGGGCACCGAGCATTTTTTTCATATGTCTATTGGCTATCTTTATATCCTCTTTGGAGAAGTGTCTAATCGGGTCTTTTGACTGGATTTTTTAACTGGATTGTTTCTTTCTTTTTGGTGTTGAGTTTTTTACGTTCTTTATAAATTTTGGATATTGACCCTTATCAGATGTATCATTGGCAAATACATTCTCCCATTCAGTGGGTTGTCTTTTCATTTTGTTCATGGTTTCCTTTGCTGTGCAAAAACTCTTTCGTTTGATGTGGTCCCACTTGTTTATTTTTTCTTGTGTTTCTCTTGCCCAAGGAGATATATCAGAAAAAATATAGCTGTGAGAAACATTTAACATTTTACTTCCTATGTTTTCTTCTAAGATTTTTATGGATTCGAGTCTAACATTAATCCATTTTAATCCATTTTGAGTTTATTCTTGTATATGGTGTAAGAAGGTGGTCTAGTTTTAGTTTTTGCACGTATTTGTCCAATTTTCCCAGCAACATTTATTGAATAGACTATCTTTAGTCCATTGTATCATTGTATCTTTTTTCCTTCTTTGTCAAATATTAATTGACTAATAGGGCATGGATTTATTTCTGGGCTCTCTATTCTGTTCCATTGATCTGAATGTCTGCTTTTATGCCAGTACCATGCTATTTTGATTACTGTGGCATTGTAGTATAATTTGATAGCTGGTACTGTGATTCCTCCAATTTTGTTTTTTCTCAAGATTGCTGTTGCGATTTAAGCTCTTTTCTGGTTCCATATTCATTTTTTAAACATTTGTTCTAGTTCTGTTAAGTACTCCATTGGTATCTTGATAGAAATTTCATTGAATCTGTAGATTTCTTTGGGTAGTATATTACTTCATAATTTTGCCTAAAATACTTTATGGGCACCACTGGTGGCAATGAAGCTGAGATGCCAAATGAGAATTGAAAGTTATGTAGAAGCTATAATATATGCATTGTTTCTGCCCTACCCAATATGAGTAAAAGTGTAATGATTAGACTGTACAAATGCCTACAACAAACATTAATACAAAATATTTCTAGAGAATCAACGTAGTTAAATTAAATTAAATTTCCCTCGGATATGTAGCATAAATAAAAGATGATAAATATTGCATCTATACTAGTCTCTGTTTTTAGAAAAAAACTTGGTAAACTATACTATTGCACAAAAAGGAAATGTATTAAATATTCGTTTAGAAAATAAAATTCACTCTTCTTTTTTTCCCTCATTTCTTTGGTTGTTTGGTTATTATTCAAAAGAATAATCATATGTGAAACAAGAATGAGAAGCAGATATAAGCAAATCAATAGCAAACATGGGTTAATTTTCCCAGCCTTATTTTTTAAATCATTGATTATGGGTACCTGCAAGCATTTGATTCACTTTTATGAAACTGACAGATTTTTTTTCTTAAAAATGGCTAAATACCTTTGAAGAATTCATCTGTTTTCATTTAGTTTCTGAAGGATAAAAATAACATATATAAAGAAAAAAATTCAACTTAGCTACTTGACTGTCATACTCAATCTTACCACATCCAATATTCAGAAAGTTGAAGAGGTTAAACATACACACTTAGTTTGATTTCTTCCATTGTATGTATGTGTTTAAAATATATACTCAGTTATATCTTTGTAATCCATACATAAAAGGCTTACTTGCTTAAATTTTATCCACATGTATTTCATCCACATGTATCCTTGCCTAGAGAGAATCCATTCTTTTACTTTTTAGTAAGACATAAATCAACTTGCTCAATGAACACAATCATTTAAAAGCAGGATTTTGACAGAGTATACTAGTAAGTATAGTTTATTAATTGAATCCATGTTTCATAAATGAATAATACTGCTACTAAAAACATTCCTTGGTACAAAAAAAAATAAAGTAAAAATAAAACTAAACATCTTATAAACAGAGCCATGAAAACTTAATCTGCTGTTCATGTGCCAAATTGGATATTAACTGTTAATTACTACTTTTACAAAATTGACCTGTTCTTATATTAAAATTCCTAGGATACTGATCATGTAGTCCTTTTATCATTGTCTAACCATTTATTTTCCAAAGAAGGAATGAGTGTAAAAAGTTCAGTTATGAACAACTCATTTTTTGAAGCATTAGTCTATTTATAAAATAATTGGAAGCTTTTTTCAACATCTTGATGGAGAGTTTTAATTGAAATTTATTTATTTATTTATTTTAATCTTTTCGCCACCTGAGGATATTTCTCCCATTGATTTTTAGAGTGAGTGAAGGGAGGGGCA
>NW_005369934.1:1982845-1993453 GCF_000412655.1 Myotis brandtii | reverse complement strand
TCCCTCTGAGATTCCTCAGTCTGTTCCATACTTCCATGTTCTCTGGATGTGTTTTGTTTGTCAGTTTATTTTGTTCATTAGATTCCACGTGTAAATGAGATCATGTGATACTTATCTTTCTCTGACTGGCTTATTTTGCTTTGCATAATACTCTCCAGGTCCCTCCATGTTGTTGCAAAGGGTAAGAGATGCTTCTTTTTTAAAGCTGAATAGTATTCCATGGTGCTAATGTACCACAGCTTTTTTATCCACTCATCTACTGATGGCACTTGGGCTGTTTCCAAATCTTAGCTATTGTAAATAGAAGTGCTATGAACATAGGGGTGCATATATTCTTTTTGATTGGTGTTTCCATATTCTTAGGATATATTTCTAGAAGAGGATACTGGGTAAAATGGCAGGTGTTTTTTATTTTTAGTTTTTGAGGAAACTAGATTCTATTTTTCATAGTAGTTGCAAAATCTGCATTCCTACCAACAGAGTACTAGGGTGCCCTTTTCTAAACATCCTCACCAGCACTCGTCCTTTGTTGATTTGTTGATGGTAGCCATTCTTGCAGTTGTGAGATGATACCTCATTGTCATTTCAATTTGCATCTCTCTGGTGATTAGCGACTTTGAACATTTTTTCATGTGTCTCTTGGCCTTCTGTATGTCCACTTTGGAGAAGTGTCTATTTAGGTCCTTTGCCCATTTTTAAATTGGATTGTTTGTCTTCCTTTTGTTAAGTTGTATGAGTTCTCTCTATATTTTGGAAATTAACCCCTTATCAGATGTATCACTGACAAATATGTTCTCCCATACAGTGGGCTGCCTTTTCATTTTGTTGATGGTTTCTTTTGCTGTGCAAAAGCTTTATTATTTTGATGTAATTCCATTTGTTTATTTTTTGTCTATTTCCCTTGCCCTAGGAGATGTATTGGCAAATATATTGCTATGAGAAATGTCTGAGTTTTAGCTTCATATGTTTTCTTCTAGGATTTTTATGGTTTTGGACTTACATTTAAGTCTTTTGTCCATTTTTAGTTTATTCTAATTTACGGTGTAAGTTGGTGGTCTAGTTTCATTTTTTAGATGCACCTGTTCAATTTTTCCAACACCATTTATTGAAGGGACTGTCTTTACTTAAATGTATACTCTTGCCTCCTTTTCAAATATTAATTAAGCAAAATGGCTTGTGTCAATTGCTGAGTTCTCTGTTCTGTTCCATTGAACTATATACCTCTTTTTGTGCCAGTACTAGCTGTTTTGATTACAGTGGCTTTGTAATATAATTTTGTATCTGGTGTTGTGATCCCTCCTACTTTGTTTTTCTTTCTCAAGATTGCTGAGTCTATTTAGGGTCTTTTTATTTCATAAATATTTTCAGAGTATTTATTCTAGATCTATAAAATATGCTGTTGATATTTTAATAGGGATTGCTTTGGGTTATATGGACATTTTAATTGGGCTTTTAAATCCAAGAAAGTTCTTTAATAATAATTCAGTCATTATGTGGATAAAGTTATAAAATATTAACTAGATTATATTATGTGTGAATTATGAGTTAAACTTACACTACAGGTGTATGAGTTAAGTTTTTATTACCTTTTCTTCCTCAGTAGAAAGTAAGTAATAATTCTCTTGCCAGGAGTTGCCTGAGCCAATATTTTAGTCCTGTATTCCCAGTAGCTTTATTGTTCTAATGTGTGTAGCAGGAGGTTTACTAACTCTCTCTGCATTATATCTAATACTATCTATTCCTTCTTGCTATTAGTCAGTCTTCCTTTCTTGAATATTGCACACTATTTTACCCTTCATGCACTATGCTGGCATGCATGTTTATGTATGTCCTTCACCTGAAAAGTCAGGTGACTTTACATTCTCTATTATGCTACAGGTGAGGTCAATGATGATATCTAGCTGTAGTCTTAGCTGACCCCTATAAGTATGTGACTAAATCTCACAGCCACTGTGACCTATAATTTATCTTATTGCTCACACAACCAATAACAAATAATGAGCCCTTTGAGTGGCAGAATCAATTACATGTTTTCCAAATTGATCCAGACAATAAAAATTGAGGCTTCTGACTCCATTTACTTGTCTGATACTTTAGTTATACACTGGGACTAACCCTCTGTCCTCTTTCTCAACTTGACTGGTCTGCATAAAAATTCCTGCACCTTTCTCCATTTGGAGAATCAGTGCTCCTGGTTGCTAGCTTTGTGGCCAGGGTGAAGACTGTGTTTATTAAGGTTGAGGCTAGAGTAGGTCTTCCCACTTGAAACAAGAAATGTGTCCAGACTGTAGGGTCAGAAGTACTGCTAGAGGTTGTGTGTGACAGAGTTTGGTGGTGAAACCCAGAGTGTATACTACATAGAGTGTATTTATATAAACATATATGACATATACTGTATCATGGTAGAGTCAAGATCTCAGCACTAGAAGGAGCAAACAAAACATCTAAATAAAGTAGGTGCAATAATTAAAGACAAAATTATGGAGTCAAAAGTTTAGAGATAGAGGAAATCAATTGAGGGGAAAGTGTTTTTAAAAAGGGGAGTGATCTCAAGTGGCTGCCTCACATGCCAATTTTGAAAGCAGAAATTCATAAGGTGTTTGACTAAGTCTATGAAACTCATACAACTCTGACACCAAGAACTTTTTTGCTCCAGCTTCCTTTGTTTCTTAGGTTCTGGCATCAATTCCTATTCCAGGTGAAGCCACTTTGCCTTACCTCACTGATTTCTCATTGCCTCGATTTCTGCTATCTCTGATTATTCATCAGATTGATGCATTTCCATGTCTTTGATGTGTGTGAGCACTCATAGGTACATACATAATTTGAGGTCTGCATTCACCTGCCTAAATCACCTCAGAGGCAAGCCACTGTAATTCTCATTTCTCCAGTCTCTGACCTCCCTTTTCCAGTTTCTTTCCATTATTATGCAGTCAAGCCGCTATGGTCTCCACACACCTGCGCCTAACCAATATAGCCCAAGACAAGGCATTGTTTTCTTATCTCTGTTCTCTGATTTCTACTCAAAATCTGCATGTCTCTGTCTTAAGTACTACCCACCTCACTCTACTTTGATATGTGCTGTTGACATCTACCAAAGTTATGCACTTATTCATTTTCTACAGACCCTTAGATGACCTCGTGCACTGAGTGTAGCTCAGCTTTTCACCTCTCATGGACCTTTCACCTACCTTCCCTTTGGGAAGAGAAAGGACTGGTTTCCTGTCAGAACTGTAACAAGAAGGCAGATGGTTGTTCAAAATATTTAGCAACCAGGACAGCAGAGGCACTGACCAATCTGAATGATCTCTGATCACCGTACTGGAGGTTTCCTGCGATGCTGGACAGGAACCTGATTCTGGGAGGGATTGAGGGAAGGTGCAGAACAATATTTAAGGAGCCTGAAACACCTGGGCTGCAGGGGCACTTGAGAACTCAACAGTTACTTATTAGCCAGTAGGAAAGCATTTCAGTATTTATGCATCTGGTATAACTGTACTTGTGTGTGAAAGCTTCATACCAGATCTTAAGATCTTAAGAAGACCGTCTACTAGCAAACAGAAACTCTATGTTGATGCTTGTTTTGAAACTTTAAAGCAACTCTCTGTTTAAAAAAAATGCCCAGGTTCAAAGGCTGTCAGGAACCCACATAAAAATATGTGTTCCCTTTTATTCAACATTATTTATAACTAGAGGCCCATTTGCAGGAAGATTCCTGTAAGAATAGGGCTTCCCTTGAGTCTCTGCCATTCCTATGCCGCCCGTCTCTACCGCTTCTCTCTGGCCCGTCTCTGCCACTTCTCTCCTGCCCTACTCTGCAGCTTCTCTCCTGCCCGTCTCTGCTGCTTCTCTCCCACCCATCTCTGCTACCTCGGCTCCGTTGCTTGGCTTCCTTTTACAGTGTCTGCAGTCTTCGCTCCCAGCCAGTATATGCAAATCAGCCGCCATCTTTGTTTGGTTAATTTTTGCATATTGCTCTGATTAGCCAATGGTGGGCGTAGCGAAGGTAAGGTCAATTTGAATCTTTCTCTATTATTAGATAGGATTTACTTTTATAAATTACTTTTAAAATTACTTTTATAAATTATCACAAATTATGTCATAGCTTTTTTATTATAAATCACCTTTTTTCTTATTTGATGAAGTTTCAGGGTTAAAGGTATTTTTCTAATTTATTCAACAAATACTTAATGTGTGCCTACTATATGACAAGCATTGGGCACATGTTAGTGAACATGAAAGACAAATTCTTGCCTGCAGGGAGCTGATATTCTAACCTGGGCCTTTTAATGAAATTTTTAAATGTCAGATTGTGCATTATAAAAATCAAATATTATGACATGTGCATATAATTGTGTATGTTATTATTTTTAGTGTCCAATTTATATGCCAAAATTTGCTTCACTGAGTATGTTATGCGTGAATGTGCATATGTGTGTATAAGTCTGCATGAGAGAAATAAAAACAGAAATGTTATGTACTGTGAAGGCATAAGTAGATAAAGGAATGGCACTTTATTGTTTGCAAAAATATCTATACTAATAAAAGGGTAATATGCTAATTAGACCGGATAGACTGGATATCTTCCAGATGTCCTTCCAGACAAAACCATGGTGGCAAGGACCGAGGCAGAGGTGGTTACGGGCAATAAGACAGGCAGGCAGAGTGGTTAGGGGTGATGAGGCAGGCAGGCAGGCAAGCAGTTAGGAACCAGAAATCTTGGATTGTGCAAGGGATGTCCAACTGCTGGATTGTGAGAGGGTACAAGCTGGGTTGAAGAACTCCCCACCTGCCTACGTGCACGATTTCATGCACAGGGCCTCTAGTAAATAATATGCTGCTTGATATTAATGGCCAGCGACATTCTTAAAGGAACTTCCTGTACATAGAAAAAGAAAAATAATCACTCTACAATATATATATATATATATAGAGAGAGAGAGAGAGAGAGAGAGAGAGAGAGAGAAGTAATACGCAAATGAGGTTGAGACTCCATCACGGTCACGACCAGCTCAAGAAGAGGGGCCAGGCTCCGCCCAAGCCTGAGAGATCAACACAGAGGGGTGCCTGCTCCAAGCCTCTTCGGCACAGCTGGGGGCAGGCGCCCAGCGGACACACACACACACACACACACATACTCACACGGGGTTTCTGCTCTGAGCCTCCTAGGCGCGGCTGGGGGCAGGCCCTCAACGGACACACACACACACACACACACACACACACACACACACACACGGTGCCTGCTCCAAGCCTCCGCAGCCAGACTGCAGCTTAGGCCCGCTCCCCGTGGGCCTCCAGTGCACAAATTTCATGCACCAGGCCTCTAGTATATATATAAAATGTTGTTAGGCATGAAGACAGTGTTTTAATTTCCAAATAAATGCTATAGTATTCAGTCATGCATACTAATAAACTTAAGGCAAGGAAGAAATCATTGTGAACAACAACAAAATAAGACAAATATATTTCTCCATTCCTTTCCATCTTGTCACCTACTTTCTCTTAGAACTCCAAACTTCCTCTGGTAGTAGAAAAAACATACTGCTTTCATTTCCCCCCAGTTAGATATTCAAAACCCAGGGAGAAGAGTGGGCTTTCTGATTCTACTCTTCCATGAGTACCCCAAAAAGACAGCGTAGAAAAATGAGTTACAGAGATGGAGCTTAGGGGTTAAGTATCCCAGCACTTAAGTTTTGGATTTCACGTGTTGTGCTGACAGATGAGAGGGAATCTATTCTAAAACACCATTTCATTGTTATCACAATAAGCATGCACTCTTTTTCAGGGAACCTGATGGGGTGCCTGGCTGTTAAGTGCTAGGAGATTAGGTATTTTATGCTCTAAATAGACTAGTTAGAAAAATACAGAATTCTCAGTTTTCAGACGATGCACATTAAAAGAAAACATGTAATGAAAGAAGTCAGCATGAGAGTTGATATTCCCCCAAAATATTAAATAGAATGAAACCACAAGGTCATAAAAATAAACCCATCTGATTCTTCTGCCAGTGTTTCAAAGGTGAGTGGGAGAATGTTAGGAAAATTGGAGCAATGTTGAATTAGTTACAGATGGGATAAATATAACAATTTCAGTAGGTGATCAAGCCATGCTATCTTTACTTTTTGTATCTCATCATGTCAGACATGACTGATTGCTTTGGCCTCTAGATGGAGGCCAGAATCCTGGGAATTGTGCTTACAGGGCAAATGCATTTCCCTCTCTTGACCAGCACTTGTGTTACTCTCCAAATACACACATGCACAAAAAGTTCTTTCAGATCTTTTTAGAGACTGAATTGGGTAAATAAATAACGAAGTGCCACTTAAAATTTTTTTTTAAATCCACACCCCAAATGGGGAGTTGTATGGAGAAAGAAAAATAGTATCTTTTAACAATTTTTGAGAGTACACGAACTTTATATTTGCAAAAGAGTAAACAGAAAATATGATAGTTCTAACACCAGCACAAACAATGAACTTCCTACATCATTTGTTCCCGAGATGTATAGAGTCCTCACAGAAGCAAAATAGAAGTTATTTTGCTGATCATCATGTATGTGTTGATTCAAATACATTTTAAAATTTCACATCGCAATGTTGGGCAAGCAACATTCCAATCGTCACACACGTTGAATTTATTACAGAACACAGCTTACTCCTCTGGAGTCTCAGCAATAATATGGACTTTCACAGCACAATGCTTTCTCTAGCTCTCACCAACCACATGACATCTAAAGCCAGGCCCAGGGTTATGGCTTGAGAACCTCAGGCACTGCCTGGTGTTTCAGGTGGAAGACAGTTGGTGATCAAATAGCAAAGGCAAACCTGTGATTTAGTTCCCGTTTAATTTAATTATTTAATCTATTTGTTCATGTGTTTTGGTTAGGCATTGGGTTTTCTGCTGACAGAGAGGGTCCTTCCTCAATAAATTCTACTCTTGGCCACGAAGGGAGAATCAGGGGATAGTCTGGAAAAGTATGGGTGGTCTGTTTAATTTTTCTAATATGGTGTAGCTGCGAGGGTCTAATGTATCTTCTGAGAACTCTGATTACAAAGGAAAAATCATCCTTGCTATGCCATCCCATTATTCAGTTTTAGAAGCATAAACAGGAGTTTCTAGGCAAGATTAGATCGCTCACCTAACACACATATTCTCCAACACAAACAGGAAATAATAAATAGAAGGAATGGGAGAGGGAGAATCTTATTCTTCCATGTTGTTCCTGACTATTATCAATTTTGTTCTGTTTCCTTTTTTCCTTCCAAGGTGTGTTCCTTTAGCTTTGAAAGCTATATGTGTCAAACATTTGTCAGGCAATGTGGTCTTAATAACAGAACCGTTATTTAAATAAAACTACAATCACTAATGTTAACAGCAGGCTATCTATCAATGGCCTATATTCGTGAACCTGTGCCATATTATTAACTATTATTGCATATAAAGCAAAATTGAAAATTCATAGAGTAATTATTCTGCTATTTGGATTCCTAATATAGGATACATATGATGGATATTTGTATCTATACATGTGATTTGATTTTATTTCTATCTTAATACTTTTATAAAATCAATGTGATTTTTCTTCTTCAAACTCACACCCAACTTAATGGGAAATGCACTACTTTGATTTATGACTAAATTTTTTTTCTAGAAAATCAGATGCAAATGTAAGTGGAATCCCATATTCTGACTCTGTAGTTGACTACAGTTAAGGATTTTGACTCATTTTATTTCTATTTAATTTGACATTTATAGTAGTCCATTTTTACCTTGACTATCCTCAGGAAAACAAAAAGTAAAAATAGTTAATCATGGGATTTTGTAGTTCATGTTCCAAATTGAGAACAAAAGTTATGCAAATTGAATATTTGTCCTATTCCTATGGATATAATCTAGACTAACAATTTAAAAATATTTTTTTCTATTTCCCTGAATATAATTGAGGAACAATTTTACATGAATGTTTAAATGGATTTTAGAAATAAATGTCAAAAGTTACATCATTAATTTTTTAGCAGTTATTATATTTTAGCAGGTTTTAAAACATTTTTTTTCTTTTGAATTTGCTTATTGTTGCGTTTCCTTTTGTAACACATTAAGGATTGCAAAGTATAATTAAAATGTACTTCAAACTATAAAAGACTTAATCATGCTTATGTTGACCTTAATTTGACATTTTTATCTGCATAAATCAGAATTAGGTGGAAGCTGCTATTTTGTGGAATGCAAGATTTAGTCCAGTAAACAACTTGCAGTGTGAAACTTTGACATTTACTAATAAGAAGAATCACTGTTTAAAACCATCTCGGTGTATTTAAGATTATATTAATGCAGAGCATTGATATATTATCTCAGTTTGGATTTTATATTTATTCTGGCTCATATGAAGAAGTGTGAGGGAACAAGTAATAAAAGGAATTGTACTTTTTGTTCTTTCAAAATACTGAGAAAATATAGTTCTGTATTAAGAAATATTGTAATATAAAACTACTGGATAATTACAAGAGATATGTGGTAGGAAAGATTTTAATTCTTACATTTTTTATCACATCGGGACTATTTTTTTTCTTTCCCACTTTTAATATTAACCTTTTTATAGAAAATTGACTTACCAAGAATTTATGAATTAATTAGTCTATTATAATGATGAATGATAATTACCATTTAAACCCTGACTCATTCATCAGCCTGTACACTGCATGTCAGGTGACACAAGAGTGTATGATTACTTGTCTGGTGAGTATTTTTCAACTGGTTGTTATACTTTCTTGAATTTTAGACCCTCATACCATATTTTTAAAAATATGATAAATGCAGTTAAGTAGTTTGACAAAGAAGTTACCAATTATGCTATAATAACAGAAGAAGTCATTTTAATGTTTTTAGAAGATTGTTCTTAGGTTTCAGTGACAAATGTAGAGTACCCAGTTGGGTCACATGAAAAGTTTATATGCAGAGAAATTCAAGGGCTTCTGGATTGGTAGTATTATAGTAGCTAAACTAGTCACCAGTCAATGCCAAAGTGGAGACTTTTAGCTTTCAATACACAGAAACCTTGGGGGTATGAATCAGTAGTCTTTATGGTGTTCCCCACAGAGAGGGGCCTCCTCTTCAAAACTATGTGCATACTTGCCGACAGTTTAAACAGATACAATGGGATTAGACAGATCCAAGGGAACAGATGTGAGCCACTCCAAGTTTTCATTATGAGATTCAAAGCAGCAGAGAATTTTCAACGCTTACTGTTTGCATATGGTTTTCACTGACTGGGCGGTAGTCAATCAAGTATTTTGAAGTTACAAAAATTGTGCTAAAATGTAAATCTGCTCCCCCCAACAATGCATGGGCATTTAAAGTACGTGAATGCATGCTAGCTGTTCCACTTCAGGCTCAAAATAAATTGCGTGTGAGAATAGTACTGCAACTGAAAAGAAGACATGACTTGATTCTTACATTGACTTTGCCTCTTCCTCAGAGCCCCCTATGGCAAGATTGGATGTTTAATGACATTAGCATAGCGTGCTCACCAAATGAAAATAGGTTAAGTTTAAATCTGTAATTTCTGTACTAAAGATCAGAACTCTCTTAAAATACACATTTGTACAAGCTCAGCAATCATGCTAGACATTGAGAATATTCCCATCACTATCTTCACTTTAAATGCCTTCTTCATAGGATTATTTGTAATCTATTTCATGATATAAAAGTTTCTGTAATCAGGATGTATTGAGTGTTTGTATATACTCTCCCACTTCAAAGACATTGAACCATAAATTTTAGGAAAAAAGAAACTGATTAAACATCATAATCTAATGCAGTGGTTCTCAAATTTTATTGTGCTTTGGAATCACCTGGAATGTTCATGAAAGCATGAATTGCTAGCACTTCCTAGAGTTCCTGAGACCATAGGGCTGGGAGAAGCCTTGATAATTTGCATTCTTAGTAAATTTCCAGGTTTATTAATTTCTTATTGCCATTATAATAAACTAGAGGACTGGTGCACAAAATTCGTGCACAGTAGGGTCCCTAGGCCTGGCTGGCGATCAGGGCTCATCGGGGCCTTCCAGCTGCCAGCTGGGGCCTTCTTTCATTCCGCACTGCCCCCTTGTGGTCAGCACACATCATAGTGAGCGATCGCACTCACAGTCTTCCAGTCCATCTCCTGAGGAGACAATTTGCATATTAGGCTTTTATATATGTAGATTACCACAAACATAGTGGCTTAAAACAATAGGAATTTGTTATCTTTTAGTTTTGGAGGTCAAAAGTCTGAAATTGAGTCTTAAAAGGCTAAAATAAAAGTTTTGGCAGAGTTGCTTCAGGGAATTCATTTTATTAACTTTTCCAACTCCTAGAATCAAGCCATACTTCATGGTTTATGGCCCCTTTCTTCATCTTTAAAGCCAGAAATACTTCTAGCAGTGGCCTCTTCTATGCTCTCTAACTATTGCTTCAGTCCTTACATCTTTTCTGAGTGGAACTCTACCACCCCTTCTTATAAGAACCCTTGTACTTACATTAGGCCCCTGGATAATCTAGGCTACTATCCTCATTTCAGGATTTTTAACTCAATCACACCTACAAAGTCCTTTTTACCATGTAAAA
>NW_005369934.1:1979319-1982775 GCF_000412655.1 Myotis brandtii | reverse complement strand
GATGTTTCTCTCTCATCGATGTTTCTAACTTTCTATCCCTCTCCCTCTCCCTTCCTCTCTGTAAAAAAATCAATAAAATATATTAAAAAAAGATTAAAAAAAATTAACCAGCAATATCTGTTCTATCTGTTTATTACTCAATCACACCTACAAAGTCCTTTTTACCATGTAAAATAACATTCACAAATTGTGGGGATTAGGACATCTTGCTGGGGTGGAGGTGGGTTATTAATCAGTTTATCATACCAGATGGTACTACTACTCCCACACTTTGTGAATAACTGAATTAAAAGATAAAAAAAAATAACCAGCAATATTTGTTCTATCTGTTTATTGCAAAAGAGTTGGAGGGTGACTAAATCAATCTTGGGATGTATGTAAAATTAAAGAATTCAGAAAACAAAGTTCTTCTACAGCACTTAGGGTAAAAAAAAAAATATCCCCTTCATCTTGCCACGTTTAGCCCGTGTTTGGCGTGGTAAACGTAGCAGCTAGTATTATTTTTAGTCTCCTCTTTTAAAGACAAGAACAATGAAGTTCAGGGAGGTGCCACTGCACAGCTAATACATCACTTAATTTAAATTTCACCTCAAGTCCTTTGCCTCCAAAGTTTTTCTATTACAATACTATTCTGCTATAAAAAAATTCAAAACATTATGTTAGGTGTCACAAAATCAAATAACATCAGATGCATAAATCCACTGAGTGTGATGAGTATAAGGCAACAGAATGGAGGGAAGAGAGGAAAGGCAGAGAATACATGTCCTACATGAAGTCAGGCAAGTCTATGCTATTTTTAAAACACCAGGGCCAAACAAACAACACATATCTAAGCTAGATTCAGACCTCCTGCTGCCAGTTTGCTACTTCTGAAATACAATGTTTTCCATTTAAATGGCAGTTGCCCAGCTCTTTACTCTTCAGAGCTTTATTGATGTGTACCACATATAGTTTTAAGCCTTTGGGGTATAACTGGCAGTAGTTGCCTCCTTAAAGTTGCTCCAGCTTTTCTCTTCCTAAATTCACAGGTTTGATACACATGAACATAGTATTATCAGAACTCATTGTCAGCTCCCCCACAGCAGCCAGTCATGGCATTGCCACCACAAAGCCAGGATTTCCAGAACTGAATCAATTTTTAAAACCAGAAGTTCATAGAGTATTTTGTTTGCCAGGCCTCAAATTAGGATCAGAACTAACAAGTTGCTTCTTTCCACTATGCATATTTACTCAACAAATTCAGTGTGCCTGGTTACTATTTCCATACCTAATATAGCAACAGTGGGCTCTTTAGTACCAACTAAATGAAGCTTGAAAAACTGTTATATAAACGCCAAGTGTTACAAAGGTAGAACTAAAAGGCAGGCCTGCATTTTCCTGTGTGGATGTTGAAACTAGTTGTTTGCAGTTACAATATGCATTAGAATAGTAGGATAGCAGAGTTTACTACATCTGCCTGCAGATTTTTCTAAACGCCCTGGGGAAAAACAAAACAAACAAACAACAACAACAAAATACACAACTAACCAAACAAACAACTAAAAAACAGAAGTTTCAGCTTCCATGATAAGGTTTCTCTAATCATTCATAGATTCCTGTTTATGAATTATATTTTTCAGAAGATATGTATTGTGTGCTTATAAGATGCTCAGTACAGGTTTAGCAAAGAAGCAAGAAAGTAAAACATTTCAAGTCGATTCAGGAGAAACCACCAGCAAGATTTTTACATGTAGTAGCAGGGTCTTTACATGCAGTGGCATAAAACTCACATTCACCACAGAGGTGGGATGTCTGCTGCATTCCTGCTATGAGCAATGAATCCAAGTGTGCCTTTAACAAAGCTATAACAGCAGGCAAAAGTTGTATCTAGACTCAAGAAGAGTGTAAAGAAAGGATTAAGAGGTCTTGTGTTGCCAAGACAATTGGGTGATCTGTAACTGCTTTGGAGATCGCTCTAGGCCTTCTGCGAATCCATCACGCACAGCTCCCCCAGACCAATCTTCCTGCAGCACCCTCAGTATACCATTTCCCCAGATCATTTGCCCTCCTCTGTTTCAGTGCTGGGGCCATCTCTGTAATCTGTCCCCACTGTACTTATGCAAACTTTACCTTATTTATCTGAACAAGCTCTGTTGATTTCAAACCATTTATGTGGCTGTCAGTCTCCTATTCCATAAATGAGGTAGGCTCCATCCTTTCTCTTTACTTTCACTCCTATGATCCCCCTGGGTTTGAATCCTGTACCCTCAAGACCTCCAAACTCTACACCTCTGGCATCTTTCATGAAGGCACTGATCTAACTTATTTCTGAAGTCCAAAAATTAAAATCTGCAATTTAGAACTTACTTGAAAGTTGTTTTATATTTATATGAGTTAGTCCCCAACCTCTGAAAATTGGGGGTCTTTTCTAGTCTTCATATATATCCTTCCCTATAGCATGGCACAGAGCACATCAGAGATGCTTACATATGTTGTGTAATTGTGTGATCCTTTTACTGTACATATACAACCTGAGAATTCTCAATTATCTGCACATAACTGAGTATTCCATAACCAAATACCTGACATCTCCATTATTGTGCACAGAGTGCTTACCCGTCCTCCCCATATGTAACCTTTTAAATGTTCTCATTTTTCCAGGATTAAAGAAACCAAACAGGTTAATCTCTTAATCCTGTAAATCTATTGCTTTCTTTTTAAGTGACTTGGTGTTCACTTCAGATTACTTCTAGATTTACTGATGATCCTTATCCCTTTTAATTTAGGTTCTACCTCAATGCCAAGATTAACTTTCTAAAACAGATATCCAATAGTACCATCTCTCTAATAATTGTGGACGAAAGGGGCCACATGCTAACCTGACAAGCTCAGGAGAGGCCTGCATGGCGGTCTTGCAAACTCAGAGACCTAAAGTCACCACAAAGGATGGTCTGAAATTAAACTTTAACTAAAAGCAGTTATGGTGGGCAGTTACATCCTAGGCCAGTATCTTCACTGACAAGGTCAACCTTTACCTTAACTGAGCCTATCTGTCTTTTTGCATCTATGATAACATTCCCTTGAAATGTCTGGGTAACTTGTAACTTCCCTTTTTCTGGAGCCCCTGGGGCACAACCTAATGTGCTGGGTGCCAGGACAGATACCACAAATTCCTTCATTACTATCATGTTAATTGTTCCTGCACCCACCTAAGTGTGTGTCCATCATTTTACTTTTTATCCAATCCCAGGGGTTTCCCCCACTGCCCCTCCCCTTTGCTTTATCCCAACTCCTTAATCTATCACCAATGAATTTCACGTAAACCACCTACACCTACGTCCCTCCTTTGATTGCAATCTAAACTAATAAAAGAGAAACATGGTAATTATCATACAGCCGCTACCCTTCCCATTGGCTAATCAGCATATCCTTATGCAAATTAACTGTCAGCCAAGATGGTGGCCAGCAGCCATGCAC
>NW_005369934.1:1975060-1978046 GCF_000412655.1 Myotis brandtii | reverse complement strand
TGAGGGTGGCATCTCCTCCTCCCGATCCACCCTGCTCTGTGCATGACAGGGGGCGGCGCCCCAACTCCCCAATCGGCCCTGCCCTGAGCCCGACCAGCTGCACCTCGCGAGTGCAAAAATTTTTGGGCCCCGGGCCTCTAGTGTATAAATAAAAATGTAACCCGCCATTCTTTGGAGCATTATCTCAATTCATTGAGGTTCTGCTTCCCTGTATATGTTAACAGTTTGGCTCAAATAAACTCACAAAAATACTTCACAGGTTTCAATGTGTTTTTTTGTTAACAAATTGAATTCCTTTCAATTCTGCAACCATATTTCCCATAACTTCCAAAGTTATACCACATGCTTGAGAGATACATATTTATTTTGCAGCCCCCATGCCATGCTCTTCCTTGTATCTGGATTGTTACACATGCTTCAGACTTTTAGGAAATGCCTTTTGCCCTGGGTTTGCCTGAGGAATTCTGGAGTCAGTCCTTGTAACATCTAGGCAGAGATCATCTCTCTCTCCTCTGTATTTCTTGGCCCTCTGACATATTTTATATCTTGTGCTTATAAAAATTGCGATAAAGTAACTTATGTACATACATGTCTAGCTAGTGTTCTATACTATTATTCTCTGTGATAGAGAAAGGTAATCTTAACCTAGCCAAAATCAAACACCAGTGGATCAGAATTTTTCTCTACAGATTGAAAGAAGAAATACTTGTTTAGCTAGTGGGGAAGATGCAGAAGAATTTGATATCCATGTGAAATAGGAATTTTGGGGGGTGAAAAAGGCAGGTTTTAGGAAATATTAGAAATTAAGGGGACCATGGAGGAAGCACAGGGCTACAGAGCAGCAGAAGTTATATTTCCATAGAATAGGGGAGCTGTAAAGCCTCAACAGGTATGTTTCCATATAATGAGGGATCTGGGAACAGCAAAAGGTCTATATTTACAAAATAAAGAGAAGGAAGCCCTTCATCCAGAAGGAGAAGAAGAAAGCCCAAAGGGAATAGAAAAATTATAAGGAAGGAAGGGGGAGAACCTCACATGTCCTATGTGTGATTCAACCTTTGAGCTCAGGAGTTACTGTAGTAATCAGTCTAAGGGAATAGTGACCAATCAGAGGGGATATCAGGGCACTGGAATCTGCAGCCTTTATAAGCCACAGGGAAAAGGAACTCAGTGGGACCCTTCCCCCTTCCCATGTGGGAGTCCGTTCTGTGGGACTCTTTCCCTCTCCCCACGTGGGAGTCTGTACTTGTTCTTCAATAAATCTCCACCTTTGCCCTACCATCTCTGTCCGTGCATTCATTCTTCCACTCTGGCGGACAAAGAATCTGGGTTTCAGTCCAAAAATTCCATCCCACATGAGTATTCTTTAAAAATATGTTTTAAAAGTGGACAGGAAATGGAACTACTTTATTTGGCTTATACAAGAATGTGAGAAAAAAATCAAAAAACAAATGAGGGGTTGAGAATTATGAAGATTAAGGTCTTTGCTACTAAATGGAAACAGCTTTTGGCTCAGAATAGCAGCCAGCCCTCAGGATAGATGTTTAGGCCCTGCCCATAAAGGCTGGATAGTAACCTGCTTCCCTAAAAACTATTTGCTTATTTAGAGGATTTAGGTCCTCTTTTAGGTACCCAAGACCTAAAATTATTAGTTCAGAGAAAATGTATAAGTTATTCCTGAAAACAATCCCAAGTGTTACAGTTTGTCTAGAAGGAAGCACAGGATAACGTATGAGTGGCAGTAATGAATGGGAGGGACAGATGCTGTCATAAGATACATGCAAGTACTCTATGCACACGCCAGGTCCTGTGCAAGGTGACAAAGATTAGTTCGCAAAGATGCCTCCAACTGAGACCCTTCCTTCTATTACCTCTTTCTAGTAGAACATACATATGCAAACAACTGATTTCCATATTTTAGATTATATAAATGAGTCAGAGGGGTAGCAACAAAAAAGAGGCAAGGTCAACTGGCCCCAAACAGGCATTTGCTGAGATAGGAGTTTGGTCTGGGAACATTGTGTTACAAAATGTTTTAAAAAATCAGGGAGCTGGAACCTGGGGGTGAGTTAAAATGTAGTGGTTAATGAGGACCCTAGATTTTAACAGAATTCATCATTAAATGTTTACACTTTTACTGTTTTAAACATTCTCAAACTCTTCCAATTTGCCAGCCTTGAATCAAATCAAGTTGAATTTTTAAAGAGAGAGCGAGCCTTGCCCTCTGTGGCCTAGTAGTTCAGCATTGACCTATGAACCAGGGATCATGGTTCAATTCCAGGGTCCTGGCACATTCCCTGGTTGTGGGCTCAGTTCTCAGTAGGGAGTGAAGCAGCTGATTGATGATTCTATCTCATTAAAGTTTCTATCTCTCTCTCCCTCTGCCTTCCTCTCTCTCTGAAATGAATAAAAACATATTAAAAAATAATAGAGAGAAATAGATTAAGGAAACCAAGTGTAAACCATGTGTAGATGAGGAAAGACAACCTCTTAAATTATCCAACTTATTTACACATAATAAACACATGGTGAGTTTATCCATTAAAAAAAATGCTGTGTGCTTCATTCTTATTCTCTTTGTTTCAGGATGCAGGTATAGCAAAGTAGGTGTTTTTGTTTGCTTGTTTGTTTGTTTTGTTCATAGCAGCATAATGTACAATGTAACATAACTATGATCTGAAAACAGCCCAAGTACCCATTAGTAGACGAGTGTATAAAAAAGCTGTGGTCCATTTATACCATGGAATACTATGCAGCTTTAAAAGAGAAGGATCTCTTACCCTTTGAGAAAGCATGGAGGGACCTGGAGAATATCATGCAAAGTGAAATAAGTTAGTCAGAGAAAGGCAAGTATCACATGATCTCACTCTTATGTGGAATCTAAGTAACAAATTATAGTGATGAACGGAGTGGATCCAGAGACATGGCAGCATAGAACAGAGTGCGTTTCTCAGAGGGAATGGGGGGGGGGGCGGGTGGGAGGGGG
>NW_005369934.1:1968952-1974967 GCF_000412655.1 Myotis brandtii | reverse complement strand
CATAATACTTTCAACAATAAAAAATTATTAAAAAATAAAAATAAATTAAGCAATATTGGTTGCTAACCATGATGACTCACACTGCCACCAATTGCTGATCCATTCTGTGACTCAAAATTTTAATTTCCAGAGCTGTCAATATGATACATTTTGTCAATAAAAATATAGAGAATCTTGAGCACCAAAAAAACATGTTGTTCATTCCATTCCATTTGTTCATTATCTAGAATTTATTTCCATGGCATATGGATGGTATCTTACATCCTTGTAGAATAAATAAAATGGTGGGAAAAGAGGAAATTAATGTACTTGGAAAACTGCCCTATTAAAGAAGAAATGGTGGTGGTTACTGGATAAGCATGGTTTACCACCGGGAGAGAAATCAGTATTGATGTAAGAGCTGGAATCACACAAAGGAAAGCTTATAAAAGGTATGGATCTGGCAAAAAAGAAAAAAAAAAAAAAAAAAAAAAAAAAAAGTGACCAGCAAATGTAAGTCGCTGTTAATAACTTTTATGCTTTCCCCTTTGCTGTATCATATCTACCACAGGTTTAGCAGCTCATCAACTAAAGTCAACTTTCTGAGTGATTGTTTAACTCTTCAAAAGTAACCATAAACTAATGGGGAGTGGGGAATTCTGAGATATTAACCCTGGCAACAGACAGCAATTGTAGGCCCAAAAGCTTAATGGGGCTGAGTTGAATGGGACATAACAAAACGACTATCCTAACAAAACACAGTCCATGTCTTGTCTTTAGATGGATGAGGAATGCTCCTTCCTCATTCTTGTTTGAATATGGGAAAACACAACGTGCCAATTAAACTGAGTAATGTTGCATACCTAAGTTACAGAGATTTTGTTCAGTTCTCCAGTAAAGCATAAAAATCTTCAAACCTGGAAGTATTGTTTCAATCGAGGGTTTGAATAAGCAATCCCTCATATTTCTGCAATATCTACATTAATAGAAATGTTTTCTTTAGAAACCTCACTCATGTAACACTAGATTAATAAAAGTTATATAAAGAAAGTAGGCTATACTTGGCTTTTTTGAGGTGTGTATTTAATTTTATGAGATAGCTTTTGAAGAAACGTATAAAGGAATTAATTTGCAAGTTAATTTTAAGCAATTACTTTGAATTATTGTAAATGTAGATATTTAACTTTGCTACTATAGTGGCATAATACTTGTTTTTCAAAGGGAGCGCAACAATTCATATGATGTATGATGTAGCCTTGGAGAGCTTTTATTTGTCTTATTGGGTCATTTGTATTCAGTGTAGAAGGTGATCTTAAGCTGAGCATTTAGTGATTGCAGAGGAGGTCCAGGCAGCCAGAAACTTCTACACGTTATTTCATCCGGTGAATCTACCGTGACCCGGAAGGCTCACCTGTAGATAAAATGGTTTGCCCTCAATAACACTTTGAATCTTTCCGTGCTCTGGGGTTTGCACACTCCTTTGACACAGGTCTTTGTCATTAATGAGAGTCACATGAGTGGATCCCTGAATGGCACTTTAGAGAATGGTGGCATAAGTTTTTAACAAGCTAACCCTTCTGGCTATAACATGAAAGGGCACCCTGTGTTTAAGATAGTTTGGGAATAAATGGCAGAGGTAATTTGCACTGCTGAAGAAATAATTATTAGTCCCACATTGGTTTCCATGTGATAGGCGGAAGAGAGCAGAGCATGCTTAACTTTAGGATAGCAGTTTATTTTTTCTTACTGATAACGTAATTTTTTTTTCTGAAATTTGAAGGATTTCCCCAGCTGATAAAATCAAGGTGCTTCAGAAAGATATGTCTACACCTCTTTCAGTTGCTCATATTGACTGCCTATGTTACAATAGCTTTGATGCTAATATGCTGGTAAATTCTGTGTATATCTTGGCAAAGACACCTTCCCTACCGATGGGAGTGTGAGAAGGGAGTGTGGTGCGAGGACAAGAATGGGAGGCCCAGAGACAAAAACTCACATATACCATCTTATATTTTTATGTTAATTTTTTTATGTTGTAGGTGACAAGAAAATCGGGTTTCAGCAGAGGTAAAAGAAGAGGATGGTGTCTACATAGAACTGAGCATCAGTAAGCTGTTTGTTTCTTTTAATATAAACTGACATATATTTTCTACAGACCTTCAATAAGGAAAAAGAAAAAGCCAAAGAGGTGAGCCACCCGATCTCCTGGAAGGGACAAGGCCATGCTTTGTGCTAGGCCCTCCCCCTTCCTCAGAGGCTCTATCCCGTCTTCAGCAGCAGAGGATGTTACGAGTACAACGCTGAGGAAGGGGATCTCAAAACCTCTCTCACTGCCCCCTCCAGGGATCACTTTGGATGTCTCACTAGGCCCAGCGGGATTCAGAAACACTGAGGAGTCAACCTGATTGGATTCGCAAAGTAAGGGAAGTTCTGGGAGCCAAGGCTCCCCACATAAGACTGCACCCACATCACCTGAAGCACGGGAGGGAGGCCATCTTGACCAGGAAGGCAGGACTGGGGAGCAGCAGGTGCTGTGTGATTGTGGGGTTCTCTTAGAAGTGCCACTAACTACCTGGAAAAGAAGAGGATTCCCTGGCCCACTCCCTCCTCACTCATTTGCTCCCCTGGCATCCTCTCTGCTCTGATTCCTCTCCATTTGTTTCGTCACGCCCTCTTTTATCTACACTAATAAAAGAGAAACATGGTAATTGGCGTACGACGCTACCCTTCCCATTGGCTAATCAGCATATCCTTATGCAAATTAACTGTCAGCCAAGATGGCGGCCGGCAGCCAGGCAGCTGGAAGCGAGCAGGGAGGCTTGCTTGCTTCAGTGACTGCAGACTCCAACGTTCCCGCCTCTGAGTTGCAACTCTAAGCAACTATGTACTATGTTGCAAATGTAGTAGCTAAACAAAACCCCCGGAAACCAGCTTTTAGCCTGCCAGGATCTCAGAGCTGAAGTTATACATTGTTTCGATTATAGAACGGCAAACAAACCAGATACGAAGCCTCAGAGCTAGAGCCAGAGCTAACGCTGGCCCAGAATAAAATAAAAAATAGAGGAAAAAAAAAGGAGCGGTTGGGAGCTTCAGTCAACACCCGCCAGCCTGAAAGCAGCCCTCAGCCCCTCACCCAGACTGGCCAGGCACCCCAGTGGGGACCCCCACCCTGATCCAGGACACCCTTCAGGGCAAACCAGCCGGCCCCCAGGCCTCTATCCTATATAGTAAAAGGGTAATATGCCTCCCAGCACTGGGATCAGCGGAGCCGCGAGGCCTCTTGGCACCAGATCAGCGTGACAGGGGGCAGCGCCCAAACCCCCTGATTGGCCCTGCTCTGTGCGTGACAGGGGGTGGCGCCGCAACCTCCCCATCAACCCTGCCTTGAGTGTGACAGGGGGCGGTGCCCCAACCCCCCAATTGGCCCCACCCTGAGCGTGACTGAGGGTGGCATCGCAACCTCCCGATCCGCCCTGCTCTGTGCATGACAGGGGGCGGCGCCCCAACTCCCCAATCAGCCCTGCTCTGAGCCCGACCAGGGGCTGCACCTAGGGATTGGGCCTGCCCTCTGCCACCCAGGAGCAGGCCTAAGCCAGCAGGTCGTTATCTCCTGAGGGGTCCCAGACTGCGAGAGGGCACAGGCCGGGCTGAGGGACCCCCCCTCTCCCCGCCCGAGTGCACAAATTTTTGTGCACCGGGCCTCTAGTACTATATAAAATGGGCTGAGAATCTCAGAGGGAAGGGGGGGCAGGAAGAGATTAACCGAAGAATTTATATGCATAAATGCATAACCCATGGACTCAAACAAAGTGCAGTGAAGGCTGGGGGTTGGGGGGGTTGTAGAGAGGGTCAAGGGGGGCAAAAGGGGGGACCTGTAATACTTTCAACATAAAGATACATTTTTTAAAGAAAGCTTTCTATGTTTTCATATATTTGAGACCTGAAACTGAGGTTAAATTATTCTTTCAATGTCACTTAATTAGTAAGGGGCAAATTTGGGGCTGAACAATGCTTTTTTCCTATTAAAATCTTGGTGCATTTTCCCTTACACAGTACTGCCTGACTCATACTGTCACACATGCTTCTTAATAGCAATTTGTTATTTTTTCTATACCTAGGATGAAATCTAACTTTAATATACATGCTGAAACTGCATGTTCCTCAAATAGATAGTATAAACATATTTGTAGTTATTTTATATTAGAATACATACAAGGATTTTACCATTCAAATTTATAATTATGTTTATTGTAAGCTTTATTTATTGCAAGAAGGATGTTAAAGAATAAGGTGGTTCACCCGGCCTGCCTGGCTCAGTGATTGAGCATCCAGCTATGAACCAGGAGGTCATGGTTTGATTCCCAGTCAGGGCACATGCCCTGGTTGGGGGCTCTATCCCCAGTGGGGAGGCTTGCAGGAGGCAGCTGATCAATGATTCCCTTTCACCATTGATGTTTCTATTTCTCCCTCTCCCTTTATCTCTGAAATCAATAAAAATATATTTTAAAAAAAGAATAAGGTGGTCTTGTTGATTTGTTGATTTCCTGTGGATTCAAGCGCATGTCATATTCATTTTTTCTTTTAAAAAATTAAGTAGACTACTATTGAAAAATATATGTATGCTTATTGATACTTTAAAAGAGAAATATGACCAGTTAACAAAACTGTCCAAAATCTTAAACTTCACAAATTACCAAATAGATACAAATGAAAACAAAGTTGCAGACCCTTTTTTCCCTTTGTTTTTTTTTAATCTCTCCCTGTCCCTGTGAATGTGTTCAGTGGAATGACTTCTTGCTCTGAATGTAAAGGGCAGACCCCAAAAAGTTACCAAAAATGTTCTCTTTGTTTGGCTGGCTCGATGGTTCTGGCAAAATATTAAAACTTGTCTTTTCTCTTGGCAGTGCTTTTGGATTCTTTAAAGACCGGTGTCCGGGCTGGGCTTCCCTCCCCTAAGAAACATGGCTTGCAATAATGCATCTTTGCATCTGAGAGCCTTGTCCTCCCACTGGACCGAGGTTAGAGCCTTGCCTCCAGGTCATCTCTCAAGAAGTCTGTACACCTGCTCGGGATTTCGGGCCTAAAACCACCTGTTTTGCTTTCTCACATGACTCCTGTCTAGCTTTCATAACAAACTCAGAGAGCAGAACCACCCATCAATCCTGAGATTTCTCACAAAGGAATCAGACTCCAGTCCACTTAACTTTCCAGCAAAACTAGACACTACTTGGGGTTTCCCATCTGTAGTATAGAAACAGGTAAGATTTGAAATGAGGAGCTTGTACCCAGCCCACTTCACTCGGATGTGTCTAATACACAGCTAACTAGCAGCCCCTCCCAAAAGCTAAATCCTTTTAACAACTCTTCTCCCTTCTTAATTTTCCTTTTTAATTTCTATATGATAATCGATTTAGGAGTCATCTAACCAGGTCTTGGCAACCTACTTTTTGCTAATCCTGGGAATAATCTGACATATCTCATTGGCATTTGTTATTTTAATGCATTGGCCTAAATTTCCCAATGCTTGATTAACATCTTGTTACAAATGTAATATTTCTGATTTTGAGAGTATAATGAAATGTGGTTATCAAAAATTATTGACATGAATTTAAATTGGCCAACTTCTTTGTAAAGTATTTGGCAATGTGTTTCATGCATTTTCTAATGGCCATATTTTTTAATTTATATTTCCATTTCTGAGAATTTATTCTATGTATATAATTTTGAATGCAAAATAAAAGATCTACACATAGAAACCAACCCTTAAAATATGTCAAAACAATGTAAATAGAAACAATAAGTGATAATATAAGATAATGGAAGCCCAGGCAATACTATACAGCAATAAAATATTTATGAAGTATAGACAATAAAATAAAAAAGCAATGGTAAATTCAATAAAAATGTAAAAGTTGCACTGTAAAATTTTACCTATAGTATAATGATAACCATGTAAAAATGTTTTTTAAAGAATTCTTCAAATATTTATGTATATATTTTTGAAAGTTCAGGAATGTACCAAACTGACTATCAATG
>NW_005369934.1:1968012-1968920 GCF_000412655.1 Myotis brandtii | reverse complement strand
TATATATACACACACACACACACACATACTGAGGATATATCTCATTTAGGATGCTGAAAACAATAGTCAGAAAATTTTGACAACATTAAAATTGAAAATAATAACCATGATGTATTTTATCTTTGAAAGATATAAAATATTTTTCTTTTATTTTTACACATTAAATCTAATCCTAAAATCTTGTAGACTTTGCATCCAAAATGTCTGTACCCTATCTTCTCTTTTCTGGGCCCTTGGCTACTACTCTAATCCATGTCCTCTTATTTCTATGCCTCAACCATTGTACCAGATTTTTAATTGACCTTCCTGATTCAAGGAATTTCTCTAATTATTGTTCAAAAAATTTTTAATGTTGTGACTTGCAGGCAAGTTACTAACCACAGCTGAGCATCAGATTAACTCATTGGTAATAATATACTCCTACAGTTTTCTGAGGAATATATAAAAAGAGATAATAAATACAAAGTACTTGGCACATATTAAATTTTCAACTAACGGTATGTGTCATCCTATATAATAATAGAGAAACATGGTAATTAGCCATAACTTTGCTACCCTTCCCATTAGCTAATCAGCGAGATATGCAAATTAACTGCCAGCCAAGATGGTGGCCGGCAGCCAGGCAGCTTGAAGCAAACAGGAGGCTTGCTTGCTTCAGTGATGGAGGAAGCCAAGGTTCCCCGCCTGCCGCTGCCGGCCTCTGAGCTTGCAGTTTAAGAAACATTGTTGCAAATATAGAAACTAAACAAACTCCAGAAACCTGCTTTCAGTCAGCTGGGATCTCAGAGCTAGAGTTGAAACAGTGTTTCCATTATAGAACCCAAACAAACCAGATACCTGCTTTCAGCAGCCAAGGTCTCAGAGCTGGAGCCGGCCTCAGAGAGAAAGCCGGCTCTCAGCTCCAGTGA
>NW_005369934.1:1957454-1967692 GCF_000412655.1 Myotis brandtii | reverse complement strand
CCCAAACCCCCTGATCGCCCTGCGGCTCTGTGTGTGACAGGGGGCGGGGCCACAACCTCCCTATCCGCCCTGCTCTGTTCATGACAGGGGAAGGCGCCCCAACCCCCTGATCAGCCCTGCTCTGTGTGTGACAGGGTGCGGCGCCCCAATCCCCCCATGGGCCCTGCTCTGTGTGTGACGGGGTGGAGCCGCAACCTCCCCATCGGCCCTGCCTTGAGTGTGACAGGGGGCGGTGCCCCAACCCCCCAATCGGCCCTGCTCTGAGCCCGACCAGGGGCTGCACCTAGGGATTGGGCCTGCCCTCTGCCACCCGGGAGCGGGCCTAAGCCAGCACGTCGTTATCTCCCCAGGGGTCCCAGACTGTGAGATGGCACAAGTGGGGCTGAGGGACACACACCCCCGCCAGTGCACAGATTTTTGTGCACCGGGCCTCTAGTTATTATTATAATTTCACTTGTGTTGTGTAATTCTTTTGTTCTCCACTTTTAATATGGCTACACTGTGAACTTTAAAATATAGATTCCCCATAGAAGCATTTAAGACCCTATTCAATGTGATCTCAAACACATTTTCCACTTTATTTCAGAAAATCCTACCCTCAGTTTCAACCAAGAAGGGTGACTTCCTGTTCTCTAGACTCTCCTTTTTGTTGCTCTATATGGGTGCCATCTGTGCTATTTAGTCCTTCACCCTCTGTGCCTTTCTGCCTGTGTCCTATCTTTCTAAAATGCTTTATCTTACCTGAAAACTTTCTGGAACTCCCCCAACCAAAGTAGATTGCTATCTTCTCTGAAACATCCTTAGTAACATACACTCTTCAGTTCAGCACCCTGGTGGGATACCTCTGATATCCGGGGCTTAGCTTTAAAAGCAGCCTCCTCAGAAGGCAGTGTCTGACTCCCCAATAGCCACTATCATATTTCCTTACATTTTTGTTGGCAGGGAAAATGGCACCAGGTATTCAACTGGTGGGATCAGATCAGACCTCTGTCCAGCAACCTCGGTACTGGAGTTCTGGCTAAGAAAGAATTCAGAGCCAAGACTCAAACTACATATAAAAAAAGGAAAGTTTATTTAGAAAGTCACAGAGGTAGCAGAAGTGAGCTGTAGAAGAAATGGACTCAGGAAATAAGTTACAGATGCAAAAGAAGGGCCCTTGGGGTTTAGGAGAAAGAGAGAGTCCAAGAAAACTTTCCTGTGAGGAGAGAGAGGAGAAGGAAGAGGAGAAATGCCACCACGCTGCGGGGTGGAGGAGGCGGGAGAGAGAGCAGCTGGGTCCTCAGTCCTAAGGGTTTTTAAGGGTGGGGATTGTAGGGGAGGCCCCAGGGGAGAATCTCAATAGAATATTCATCAGTTTTCCAGGTGGGTCCTTTCAGGGTCCTAGTCTCCACTGATTGGTTGGTGCCAGGGCAGGAGGTCATCAGTCAATGCAGCTGGTCCAGAGGCAGCCATGGATCCCTTGTCTGGTTTTGCTGCTTTTCTGGGCCTGAAGCGGAAACGTAACCGAGGCCTAGATTATTTGATGTGGGTCAGAACCTCTCTGTCCTGGGGGCTTAATGCTTAGGGCTATTTTCCAGCCCCTTGTTTGTTCCCCCTCTAATGGGGGGGAGGGGGCAGGGAGTCCTAACCCATATGACTAGCAACATGCCAGGGGAAGAAAGGTCAGGGCAAAGTCTGAACCACATGACCAGGAATATAAAAGGTCAGAGTCTAAAAGACACGGCCAGTGATATGCTGGGGGAGGAAAGGCCATCCTGCGGAGAGATCCTTTTTTCACCAGTTCTGCCTGTTGGCAGGCACTCAGGGCTTTCCCACAGGACCTCCTGTACCTGGCCCATTGTCCTTGCTCTGCTCATGTCTGTCTAACTGCAGACCACATTTCTAGTTACTCAGCTTTCCCCCCATCTTCCAGTAGATTTTTTGTTTCTCTAGAACAGAAATATTATCCTTAACTCCAGTTAGTACTGTGTGTTTTAAACAATGAAAGCTCAAAAAATGTGTAAAATTATATTACAAATTGAAAAATGTATCACTACACTATACCTGGTAAGGAAGATCCTCATTTGTAAATTGTTACTAAAATCTTTTAGTTATTGCCTCTATATCAACATACACACAGAAATCATTCACATTCTCTCACCCACTTTCACACACACATCCATTCATACACATTTACACACACACACACACACACACACACACACACACACACACACAGACATACCTCTGGGTTCTTGGTCCCTGCCATGATTTACATAATGTTCAGTAAACCTCACTTATAGGAATCCTTGGAAATTCTCTAGTTGTATCTCCCAGTGGAAGCCACAATCTGTTGTACTCAGGATGTACAGAAATGAAATGGAATGAGAGAGAAAAAAAATAGTGATGTGAAATGTTAAGGGTAAACCTTTGGGAACAATAATGCATTCAGTGTAGTACATTTGATGGTACAGTTTTGTAAAGACTGACAGAAAGTTCAAACCAATGCAGAGTTAGAAAAAAGTTGAAATTCAAAATATGAAGGAAAGCAATCATGCAGATCTATAACACTACAGCCTTCCCCAGCAGCAAATGTGTTGTTCATTTTAGAGTTCTATGAAACATAGCTTGAGATTTTTAATATTTCCTTATAGAGAGAGATAGGAAAAGAAAATAGTGTAATAATTTTAATAAAAATAAACCAGAAATAAGAAAAGCTATATAATGTCTTATAAAAATAATCAAAAATAAAAGAAAATGCCTTTCACAGTTATAGTATTTCATCCTCAAATCTTTTCAAAAATGTTTCTGAGTAAATGGAGATGTTCAGTCCTTCCTGACTCCTCACCACGGTCCCTAGCTTTCTCAGAAAACTTAAACACTTGTTTTCTCTTTCCTCTCTCTTCACCCTCTGCTGCTCTTTAGACTGTTCCCATCAGCATTTAAACATGTTCAATATTTCCCACTATAATCAAAACCCTTCCACTAACCCATTTATCTTCTGTCTTCCAAGTTCTCTCTCTTTCCCCACTTACCACAAAATTCTTACAAAATTTTTTATACCTGTTTTCTCCATTGTTCTTCCCTCTCACTCTTCCACCCTCTTTAACTTGAAAAACATTAACTTCTGTGTTTATGGTGAATAAGAATATTCTCCCCACAAGATGTTTAGTGTATATCCTAATCCTGGAAGTCTGTGAACATGTCACCTTAGATGGCAAAAGGAACTTTTCAAATGTGATTTTATAAACTATTTTGAGATTAGAATAGTATGCTGGATATTCTAAGTGGGTGCAATAATATAATCACAAGTGCCTTTATAAGAGAAAGGAAGTGGAAGAAACAACTACAGGAGAGTAGCAAGAAGTAGGGTGACATAAGCAAGAGGTAGGAGTGATTTGAGGAAGTGTCATGAGCTAGGAACTGTAGCTGCTTTCTAGATGCTAGAAATGGCAAGGAAACAGATTCTCTCCTAGGGTCTTCAGAGGGAATCAGGCCCACTAATACCTTTACTTTTACCCAGTGAAATTAATTTCTGACTCTGGACTCCAGAACTGTAAGAGGATAAATTTGTGTTGCATTAAAAGTTTGTGGAAATTTGTTACAGCAATGGTAAGTAAATACTATAATACTGACCCATGCACTAAGTTCCAGTGTTCCTCCCATTTGACTTATCAATAATAACATCTAAGCTACGGAGATACCACTGATTTTCTTATTAGATCTTTGGCTCATTTTTGTCAGATTCTTGTGCTTATTCATTCCTTTCTACCTAAATAGTAAAGGTTAGAGTTGCTTAAGACTCAATCTAAAACCACATCACTCTATCTCTTGAAAGCAAAAGCTACAAGTCATCTCTGCTTGGTTCCAAAATATGCACATGATCATTTGAAGCATTATACTTGACTAGAGGCCTGATGCACAAGATTCATGCACTCAGGGGGGTTCCTTAGCCCAGCCTGCACCCTCTCTCAGTCCAGGTGCCCTCAGGGGATGTCTGACTGAGGGCTTAGGCCCGCTCCCCATAGGGACAGTCGCACATGATCATTTGAAGCATTATACTTGACTAGAGGCCCGATGCACAAGATTCGTGCACTCAGGGGGGTTCCTTAGCCCAGCCTGTGCCCTCTCTCAGTCCAGGTGCCCTCAGGGGATGTCCGACTGAGGGCTTAGGCCAGCTCCCCATAGGGAGGCTCCTGCCACCGCTGCTGTGCTCGCCAGCTGTGAGACCGGCTTCTGGCTGAGCAGCACTACCCCTGTGGGAGCGTACTGACCACCCGGGGGCAGCTCCTGTGTTGAGTATCTGCCCCCTGGTGGTCCATGTGCATCATAGCGACCGGTCGTTCTGCCATTTGGTCAATTTTCATATTAGCCTTTTATTATATAGGATTGTCATACAGACATTTCAAATTTTAATTTGTCCACAAATAAATTAATTAATTTATTTTCTCTTAAGTTAGATTTATTTCCAGTATTAAAATTTTCAGGAAAAAAAATCTAGAAAACTACATGTGTTTCTAATCTAAAATTTCAGTTATAATTGACTTATTTCTCTTTGTCCCCTACCATATGCAATCAATCACTAAGTCTGATCAAATCAGCCTCTTATATGTCTGCTAGAGGCCCAATGCACGAAATTCTGCAAGGGGCTTGGCCCTCGCAGCCTACTGCAGCTTGCTTTGGCCCTTGCAGCCCTGGCTTCGTCTGGAAGGTCATTCAGCTGTCTGGTCTAATTAGCATATTACGCTTTTATTATTATAGATTGTGGCCAATATCAATGATCCTACTCTAGTTCAAGTCACAACCTGGGACATGGAAAAACTAATGCAATAGTCTTATAGAACAGGCCCCCGCATAGTGTGCAATGTAGCAACATTAGTTCAATTGTATTTAACTTCCACATATACAAGCCAATCTCCACATAACAGACACAGTGATACTTAAAAACACAGACCCACACATACGCACAAATCATATATTATTACTTGTTTGATTAACACTCTTTGCCCTTTAGAATATAATGTGATTTAAGAAATCTTTCCTTTAGATGAGTGGTTCTCAACCTTCCTAATGCCGCGACCCTTCAATAGAGTTCCTCATGTTGTGGTTACTCCCAACCATAAAATTATTTTCGTTGCTTCTTCATAACTGTAATTTTGCTATTGTTATGAATCATAATGTAAATATCTGATATGCAGGATGTATTTTCATTGTTACAAATTGAACATAATTAAAGCATAGAGATTAATCACAAAAACAATATGTAATTATATATGTGTTTTCCGATGGTCTTAGGCGACCCTTGTGAAAGGGTTGTTCGACCCCCAAAGGGGTCACGACCCACAGGTTGAGAACCGCTGCTTTAGATGTTGGTCTCTGCCTCATTCTCTACCATCATTTCTCACAATTCTATCTCTTCCTCTCTAATCATTGTCACAGTCCCCTTCTTTAAGATCATTGAAGTTTTCATGGTTTTCTTTTACAACTCAAGGCCATGAAATTTTCTATCCTCTTTGTCTGGAATTCTCTCCCACCACCTCTTTGTTTTGCTCATCTTATTGCCTAATTCTCACTCACGCTTCATTCACATCTCAAATATCAGAGAATTATTGTCTGATGTCCTTTCCAAAAGTAAGTTAGAGACTCCTGTGATATTCTCCTATATTACCCACATTTTGACTTTTAAATGCTCATAATGTTTAAATGTACTTAGGGAAATTGCCTTCTCTCATTAGATTTGTTTGCTTTTTCCTTAGCTCTATACCAATATCAATGAAATCTTCTCTATATATAAAAGCTAAGCGACCAAATGACTGAAAGACTGAATGACCAGTCGACTGGTTGCTATGACACACACTGACCGTCAGAGGGCAGATGCTCAATGCAAGGGCTGCCCCCTGGTGGTCAGTGCACTCCCACGGCCAACCTCCCACAGCCAGTCAACCTCCCGCGATCCCTCCTCCCAGCCAGCTGGCCCCAAAGACCCTGATCAGGGCAGCCAACCAACCTCCCATGGCTCCTCCCCGCAGCTAGCTGGCCCAGATGGCCCCAATCAGAACCTCCCACAGCCCCTCCCCCAACTTGGACAACCTCCCACAGACCCAATCGGCCCCGATCACTGGCCAGGCTGAGGGACCCCACCAGTACACAACTTTGTGCACTGAGCCTCTAGTATAATATATTACACATATTATACATTTTAAAGTGTAAAACTTGATAAGTTTTGATGTGCATACATACCCATGAAACCATCATCACAATCAAGAGAGTGAACATATACATTACCCTGAAAGTTTCCTCTTGCCCCTTGGTTCTCACAAGGTCATACTGCATTTGTCTTGCTCATGATGTATCCTGGGCAAGCATCCCAGATATATGCCTGGCACACCGTGGCACTCAAAATATATTTGATGGATTAATTGATGAGCAAAGATATTTTCAAAAGCATTACACATAGAAAGAAACACTGGGAGCAATCTAGTTCTTATGATGGCAAATTTTGTAAAATAATACAAAACTATGCACCACTGAAATTATTCTTTATAAGAACATTGAATTATATTTTATTATACTTAAGTAGAAAATCTAGGATTAAAAGGATCTATAAAACATTATTCTGATCTTATACATTTACATGCATTTTATGAGCAGAAGAATAATAGGTATTGACACAAACATTATAGCAGTGGAGAAAGGATGGGTGACTAACTTTCTTTTCTATGCTTTTCAGGAACTTTCAAAGACAGCATGTAATATGCTTAATGGGACCTTTCCTGTGCCTTGGAATTTTGGCTAAAGCCCCATACAGAGGACAACAAGTAGTAAGTATTTCCATATTCTAAACAGAACAGCCAAAAAGCTGTCAGATACCCCATTCTTGAGTTTTCTATGAGATAATCAAATTTGTCTTTCTTCTGTCATCTCCACCATTTTTGCCAGACTACGAAACAGAAGATATACTTGTGTTAAAGAGGAAAGTTGGCAGAAAGTACAGCATTTTAGAACATTTTCCACCCCCACCCCATCCCATATCTAGGGGAGAGGCAGAGGATGCCATTCATTTAAGTGATTCTGATACTCCCCAAAACAATGCTCTTAGAAACTAAACATGATAGAAGAAAGGTTAAGGTGTATTGCTAACCCGAGCTGGATGCTTGCTGAGCTGCATTTGTTCACAGGCCTACGCATGCTGTTACATGAGTGAAGTATGGTAAGAATGGTCTTAGGGGCTTCAACGTGTTCCTTTGAAATTTGAGAGCTTCTGTCCTGGGATCTTCTCAATCACAAGTTTTACTACAGAGGGGGCAGAAAGAGTCATCCCAACCTCTGTGGGTGTGGTACACAAAAAAATGTTCTAGTTTCTTAAGTAACTATTGGATACTGCAAAAAGTAACCAGTTGTGTCTGGACGATTGTTCTAATGTTCGGTCTAATTAGCATATTAGCTCTTTATTATATAGGTTGGCTATTGCCATTATGAATTTACCTTGATTATTCCATTGTTTAGAAGGTTAAAGTGCATAAGAAACACCAAAGTAATGGCTTTGGAAGTGACTGCATGGAAAGGTCGATGGACAGCTCAGCAGTAACCATAGTGAATGAAGACTAGGGGCTTTTCCAAAGTTTTCAAGGCAGCATAGCATTCCAAAAAATATGTATGACCCAAGAGCGAAGAAGAAGCACCTCAAAATATGACTGAGGTAAGAGGATAGCATCTCAGGGAAAATTGTATTTGGTTTTTGTAAATAAAATGAGTGACAGTTATGTGCATTTTAAGCACAAGGCTTTGAAACGTTCTTTTCTAAAATTTTATAAATTCATAGGAAAGCAAATATTTGCACATGAAATGTTCTGATTTTAAGATTATATTCTTAGGATAGAATCTAGAATTAAAAATACTATGTAAAATGATATAAATAACTAAGCACCTAAACTTATATTGCTAGATTATTTTCTAAAATGTATAGAAAATTGTAATCTATCAGCAAATGTTGCAAATGTTGAGTATTAATGTTTCAAAATTGTTAACTTATTAAAAAGAGTATCTTATTAAAATTTGGTTCTACTGCAATTGATTGGTTTATTATTTTCACTGTCTATTTTTTGTAACATTTTTGTGATATATCTGTTGACATCATTCACTGTCAGATTTTAGTGTCATTTTTTTAACTTGTTACTGATAAATGTAATGGTATCTAAGATGTCTGTAAAGTGTGGTTATATCACTTCCATCAAAAGATACTTCAGTGAATTATTTTAGCAATAGTCACACAACTTCAATTGATAAAGAAGCTTCATCCATTTATCTATTTATTCAATAAATATTCATTCAGCAAGTCATTGGCCAGCCCTGGTGCTGAAACAAACAAGAAGCCAGTCTCGTGATTCTGATCTGAGAGGTCTTTGATAATTACAATAATACCAAATAGGTTACATGTAATAGTTTGTATTAATCTACCCAAGCCAAAATAATACAATACCATAGATTTGGTTGCTTAAAAAAAAAATCTATTTTCTCATAGTTCTGGAGACTATAAGTCTAAGATCAAGGGTTGTTGTCTGGTGAGACCTCTCCCCTTGGGTTGCAGATGGTCACCTTCTGGCTATATGCTCACATAACCTTCCCTACCTGCCTCTGTCCTGGGAGGTGAGAAGAGAGTGAGAGAGCCCACAAGTCACTCGGGGGTCTCTTTTTATAAGGACACTAGTCCTACTGAATCAAGGTCCCACTTTTTTAAAAATATATTTTATTGATTTTTTACAGAGAGGAAGAGAGAGGGATAGAGAGTTAGAAACATCGATCAGCTGCCTCCTGCACACCCCCTACTGGGGATGTGCCTGCAACCAGCAACCAAGGTACATGCCCTTGACAGGAATCGAACCTGGGACCCTTCAGTCCACAGGCTGACGCTCTATCCACTGAGCCAAACCGGCTAGGGCTCAAGGTCCCACTTTTATGACCCTTATTTAACCTTGATTACTTCCTTACTCTAAATATAGCCACACTTTGAATTTGGCTTCACGACATGAATTTTGGGGCCACACATTCAGTCCATAGCATAGTTTATTAGAGATATTTCATATTGGGGATAGTAAGGAAAACAAGAAAAACGTCATTTATTTGTGGAGTATATATGTATTGAGTGCTTAATATGTACTTGGCCTTATGCTAAATATTAGTAATAATAGCTGTTTTCTAGGAGAACCTAATAATCTTATGAAGCAAGAGACATAATAAATTGCAATGCAGTTTAAATGATATAATGGAAACATTATAAAGCACTCTTAAAACACAAATGAGGGAACAACTAGAGCTGTCTATAGGAGTTGGGAAAGAAATTACAGAAAAGTAAATATTTATTTGGGTCTTAAATGCTATTAGTATTGTGTAATGCATAGAAAATAAACCATATATAATAGCAATGGGACATGGTTTCTCAGGTGATGGCTTTTGTTTGCTTCTCACTTCTCAGTGACAGGTTAAAAAAAACAACAACTACTTTCTGAGTGGTGCCATCATAGACTGGAGTTATGCCCCACTCTGTCCTCATCTCCTCCTCACTAAAATCCTCAGAGGAACAGAATGGAAAGTAGGACGAACCCCACTACTGTTCTTGTTTATCAAAGGTGATATTGTTGTAGTGGTCCCAAGAAAACCCTTCCAGTCTCACTCCACTTGATATTGGTCTCGTGAGAATACATCTTACACAGATAGTGGTAAGTTTCTAAAGTCAACATAAAAGCTAAGTGTGCATATTATGAGACCACAAGATTCATAACATCAGCCATATGACATGTGTATATCAACCAACAATGTTTGTCCTGTACTTGGATAGCATTCTTAAAGTGAATATCTACATTTAGCCAATCTAATCAGATCATTTCCATTGCTAATTATTAGAATACTAGGGGCCCGGTGCATGAAATTTGTGCACTGGGGGGGCGGGTGTCCCTCAGCCCAGCCTGCCCCCTCTCACATACTGGGAGCCCTCAGAGGATGTCCTAGTGACGGCTTAGGCCCGCTCCCTGATCCCCTTGGGGAGCGGGCCTAAGACGCAGTCTGGCCTCCCTTTGTGGGAGGTGACCGGGCTAATCAGGGGAAGGCACCAGCCCCATCACCCCGCTGCTGCAGCCACTGCCAGTCACCACAGCCAGCAAGGCTTTTTCAGCAACACGGACTCCAGTCCCTTCACCATGAAAAAATGACAACTTTCTTTAGGCATTTTCAAGATGTGTCTTTCATATAATAATAATTTCTTT
>NW_005369934.1:1951895-1957188 GCF_000412655.1 Myotis brandtii | reverse complement strand
GCCAGGAGTGTGGTGAAAAACCCTAGATCACCTTTTTGGATTCTTATTACCCAAATTACTAAGAATATTACCAGTGGCATACAGGGAGCTTAGCCAATGAGCGGTCAGAAAAGGTGTTTCCTCTGTAGTTCACACCAATCTCTAGCTAGGCCCCCCGGCCCAGGCCTGACGCCTCTGGCCCAGGTTTCAGGCCTGGGCAGGGGACCCTCATCTCCCCCTGATCACCGGCTCCACCCTCACCCAGGCCTGATGCAGAAAAGGTGTTTCCTCTGTAGTTCACACCAATCTCTAGCTAGGCCCCCCGGCCCAGGCCTGACGCCTCTGGCCCAGGTTTCAGGCCTGGGCAGGGGACCCTCATCTCCCCCTGATCACCGGCTCCGCCCTCACCCAGGCCTGATTTCACGGCCAGAGGCGTCAACCCCCATCACCCTCCGATCACCGGATCGGCCCCTTGCCCCAGCCTGACACCTCCTCCAGAGGTGTCAGGCCTGGACAGGGGACCCCCATCTCTCCCTGATCACCGGCTCCACCCCCAGCCCAGGCCTGATGCCTCTGGCCCAGGCGTCAGGCCTGGGCAGGGGACCCCCATCTCCTTCTGATCGCCGGCTCGGCCCCCCCGCCCATGCCTGATGCCTCTGCCAGAGGTGTCAGGCCTGGGCAGGGGACCCCCATCTGCCCCCGATCACCAGCTTCTGGGCGGCTTCTGGGTGGCTTCTGGGGCTTCTGGGGCCCGCCTGTGGCCTGGGATCGGATCAATCACTGGCGGCAGGCCAGCGGCTTCTGGGGTCGCACACGGGGGCCTGGATGGCAGCTCTCGCACTGGCGGCTGCGCTGTCCTGCCCTGCCTGCAGTATGCAAATTAGACACCATCTTTGTTGGTGGTTAATTTGCATATCGTGCTGATTAGCCAATGGGAGGCATAGTGAAGGTACAGTCAATTACCATATTTGTCCATTATTAGATAGGATGCATATAACTTATAAATATGATCTCTAAGACTCAAGTTTGTAGTAGTATCTTAAAGTGCACTAGGGCACATTACTAAGTATTATTTGGTCACTATCAGTTGACAAAGAGATAGCCACAGCATATGAATATTAATGAGATAAAGAACAAGAGACAAAAATCTAAGAATTAAATTTGAGTGCTAAGTACCAGACAGTATTTTTAGTGCCTTATTAGGCAGAATCTCATGGAATTCTTAAAACAACATCATGAGGTAAGTACTCTTATTATTTCCATTTTACTTATAAGGCATAAAGAAGTTAACTAACTTGTTCATGCTCACACAATAGAATACAAAACTGGGAGCTTCTGGTCCTTATATACTACAATATATGGTCAAGAAAAAAAGGAAGACATGCTAATCAGTAAGGCAGAGAAAGAATTTGATTGAAGCAAAAATTTACCTATGATGAAATAATTACTTCCTTTTTTGTTTTCTACAGATTTATCTTCTAATTCTCAAATTGAATCAGAAAAATAAATTCTAAGTATTAGTAGACCAGATCAAAAATGCTATACTACATGCCTATGGTCTATTTAGAAATATAAAGAAAGAATAAATGTCTAACAGCAAAGGAGAAAGAAAAATTTACATATTTTTACATATTATTAAGAATCAGCCTTGCATTTCCCCTTATGAGTAGCGTCCCAAAGACCTGCAGTGTCTACTGTGTTAAGTGTTAGTTCAAGAGATTAAGGGCACTGATGGGCATCTAGTTCAATGTTATTTCTTTCTCCTTGCAACCTGGCATCACTATACATCTGTTTTGTTGATTCAGAAGAGCACTTGAGATGCTTTAGAGTTGATTTTGACAAGTGCTACAATTTGATAGAGGAAGATAATTCTTGCTGAGATGATTTTCAAAGTACAGAAATTATATTTTTGAGTAGATAGTACCTTTCTTTATGATCAGAATTTTCATTTAATATACAGCATACTTAAGCTTGGTAATCACATTTCCCTTTTGCTGAAAAAAGCGACAAATGTCTTTCATCTCATATATTAAAACATCACCAATTAAACGTTATTCTTGAATCTGGTTATTTTCTTTGTTGTAGATAAAGTATGTCTGCCAAATTTAAAGATATCAGATTTATAAAAATGCTATATGAATATGGAATGGGTTTATTAATTAAATGAGAGCTTCCTGATCATGTGACTAAGCTGATTGATGAGTTCTCAGGGTACACATTTTCTACATGCTTCTAAATCCACAAAACTGAGAATTAATTAGTAGTGCCTTAAAGACTGCAGACTTATCATTGATAGAATAATCACTTTTAAGAAGTAAAATATATGGGTGTAATTTTAATTTATATTTTATAGTATTCTTTTATTACATGGACCTTCCCATTAGTTTAATTATAAGAATATTTTAATATTTAATTTGAGATTATTCTTGATGAAGAATTGTCATTGCTTTGCTTTAACTAATGCTATGCCAAAAGTTGACACATTTTTAAGGCTTTTCTAAAGCCAGCTGAAGATTCTAACTTGGTTTAAAGAAAACTGAATGCTTCAGTCTTCGGTATCTCAGCCCTGTTTGCAAGGTTCATCTCAACATAATATCCTCATTAATTAAAGCCTTTATTATGATGTGATGAAAAGTAAAACCTGATCCATGCCTCCATGTGAGAAAATCATTTCTAGGTATGTGATCCATCATTGTATAATTTTGTACATTATATGCAAAAATAAATGGAAATACAAGCTTAATATGAGATGAGGGTTACAGTGAACACACCTGCACTCATTCCAGACACTGGTGTCAGCAGTGGAAATGCTAACAGCACCTCAGAATTGTTATCCCACTACTTAAGTTTGCTTTTGTCAGTGTAGTTTCTCCTGATTCCCTAATTAGCAGCCTAAATTCTAGAGCTAACAAATAGCCCTTACTACAATTTCTAAAGTGGGTTTTCTCAGTCCAATATATATAATTAAATAATCGTTGCTCTTGTTACATGGGCTAGAATGAAAGCCTTCAGTTTGGAACTTTTTTCTACCATTTTCTAACTAAAGAAGGTTGAAAACATTTTTCATATATCTAAGCCATAGATTCCAAATGAACACACTGAATATCCTGGGCTTATCAGTTTGGTAATGGAACCACAAAGAAGATAAAATAGGATAATTAGTGCAAAACTTTAACATGGTGCCTTGTACATAAGAAATTTGCAAAAACCGATAATTGTTTAATGCTTTTTTTATCACCAATGCCACTTTCTTGTTACTATTCCATGCTTGGTTTATTATAATAAAAATAATATCCTAATGCTTCATTCTTCCATTTTCCACCAACATCAGTTCTCTTATACAACAGTGTTTAAAGATATCATAAGATACTGCTTTCATTTTGTAAACTCCATATTAAAAACAGACTACATTTCTTATAAAACCACAAAATTAAAGCTTTCTATTACTTGGCTCCAAAACATTCATAGCCTACTTTTTTGTTATTCCCCTCTAAAAGCTTGTTCTCTTATTCTAACTGAATTACTTTTTGATGATTCCCTTCCTGTCACACTTTCACACTTGTGTGAATGGTATAAAGGTAAATACCACAAGTACATGATAGAAACATTTTTGACATAATAACATTTTAGCTGATTCTTATACTCATTATGAATATACATACTGTTAAATCCCAAATATCTGGACAGAGATAACTATCAGTATTAATTGAATTTGTCACTAATTGTGACTTGTACTTATTAACCCATTTGATTTATACCCCTGTTATGGATATATATGTATGGGCATATATTTTTAAAAACCTGAGGATGTTTCCTTATTTTGGTTAAGAACAACAATATTTTTTCAAGATTTTTAATTGATTTTTTAGAGAGAGATAAATGGTGAGGGAGAGGAGAGAGAGAGAGAGAGAGAGAGAGAGAGAGTGAGAGAACAAGCATAACATCCATCAGTTGCCTCCTGCATGCCTTCTACCAGGATTAAGCCGCAACCTTGGCATGTGCCCTGATCAGGAATCAAACTAACAGGACCCTGGTGTGAAGGACAATGGTCAGCCAACTGAACCACAATAACCAGGGCAAAGAGCAACTATTTTTAACTTCATATGACCTTCTGATTGATGGTTAACAATAGTTCACCTTCTCAAGATCATCATTATTTACTCAGTATTAAGAAATATAGATATAGAAGCAATAGAAGGGTGGCTGAATATATATACTGATCAAAAATTGCACTTTCCATCTTAGCTGGTTTGGCTCAGTGGATAGAGCATTGGCCTGTGGACTGAAGCGTCCTGGGTTCCTTTCCGGTCAAGGGCACATGCCCTGGTTGTAGGCTCCATCCCCAATGGAAGGCATGCTGGAGAGAGCTGATCAATGATTCTCTCTCATCATTGATATTTCCATCTCTCTCTCCCTCTGTAATCTCTCTCTCTCTCTCTCTCTCTCTCTCTCTCTCTCTCTCTCTCTCTCTCTCTCTCTCTCTCTCTCTCTCTCTCTCTCTCTCTATATATATATATATGTGTGTGTGTGTGTGTGTGTGTGTATATATTAAAAACTGCACTTTTCAAATGTAATACCTGGGGAAGTCCATATTTTTATTGTGATCTACCCTTTGATTTAAAAAAAAAATCAGGATTAGAGAGAAAAAGAGGTTTACTCCTTCCATGTCGCTCTACAACACAGAAGTGCATCTAAGAGAATATCTCACCCAACTCAGAGAGAAGACAAGAAAATTAAATGACATTATGTATAATTAGATAATCACTTACCAAAAGGTCTCTCTCTCTCTCTCTCTCTCTCTCTCTCTCTCTCTCTCTCTTCCCCCTCCCTCTTTGGCTTAATAGCTTTCTTGAGGTATAATAAATGTATTATAAAATGAATCTTAAACTTACAGTTCAATAAATGTTAATAAATTTATAGAATCATTAGCCATAACCCAATTTAGTTTTAGAATACTTCCATTGTCAAAAACATTCCCTCACATGACCAATAATAATTAATACCCCTCTTGGAGCTCATACAACTTAACAAAAGGAAGATAAACAACCCAATCAAAAAATGGGCAACGGATCTAAATACTAGTAGGTACTTTTTTAAAGAGGACATAGGAAGGCCAAGAGACATATGAAAACATGCTCAAAGTCACTAATCATCTGAGAGACACAAATAAAAATGACAATGCGGTATCATCTCACACCTGTCAGAATGGCTATCATCAACAGATCAACAAATGACAAGTGCTGGCGAGGAGGCGGAGAAAAAGGAACCCTCGTGCACTGCTGGTGGGAATGCAGACTGGTGCAGCCACTGTGGA
>NW_005369934.1:1947888-1951595 GCF_000412655.1 Myotis brandtii | reverse complement strand
CAGCGGGGGGAAAGGGGGGGGGGGGGGGGGGGGGGGGAAATGGGGGGATAAGGACACATATATAATACCTTAATGAATAAAGGGGAAAAAAAGAAGCAGAGCTAGGACCATGAAAAAAAATAGTTAATACCCCCCAATAGTCCTATTCCCAGTAAACAATTAGACTTCATACTGAATCTGTAACTTTGCCTTTTCTAGAAATTTCATATAAATGCAATCATATAAATATGCATTCATTTAATTCTGGCTTTTTCCAAACTTAGCACAATATTATTGAGGATTATCTAGTTGGATCCTTTTCATTGCTGAATAGTATGTCATTGTATGGATATATATCACAACTTATTTAGCCATTCACCAGTTGATGATCATTTATACTGTCTTCATTTATAAAAATAAAACTACTGTGCATGGATAGACATGAAGAATATTATGCTAAGTGAAATAAGCCAGTCAGAGGTAGATAAATACTATATGCTTTCACTTATGTCTAGAATCTAATGAACAAAATAAACAAATAAAATAGAAATAGACTCATAGATACAGAAAGCAGACTGATAGCTGTTAGAGGGAAGGGGGGTTGGGGAGCTCAATGAAAAAAAGTGAAGGGATTAAACAAAAAAATAAAGAAACTCAGAGACAACAGTATGGTGATACCAGGGCCTATTGACAGCTGTTTCTTGGTGAATTAAGGAAATAGATATGTGAAAATGAGACTCACATAAAGAGAGAAATGGAGATACTGAGAGCATGGGTGATAGTATGAGCATGGGTGACAGTGTAGAACTTGAATTTGTGTCCAGTGCCAGTGGATCAAAAATATTTCTTTTTTAAACCCATGAATAGTTCCTTATTATATAAGATTCAATCAAAATATTTTGCAGAGCATGCAAAAGCCATCGTTATTAGTCCTCAGTTTACCTTTCTAAGCTTGTCTTCCACCATTCTTTCTTACGCAGTTCAATGTGCAGTTTTTCAAACAGGCCCTAATGGATTGTTCTAGTAGATTCCTAACTAGATTCTTTGCTTCCACCTTTGTCTTTCTGCCAGGTAGTCTTATTATAGAAGCCAAAAATATACTTTTTATTTAAAAAAATATTTTATTGATTTCAGAGAGGAAGGGAGAGGGAGAGGGAGAGAGAGAAACATCAATGATGAGAGAGAATCATTGTTCGATCGGCTGCCTTCTGCACGCCCCCTACTGGGGATAGAGCTCACAACCCAGGCATGTGCCCTTGACTGGAATCGAACCTGAGACCCTTCAGTCCACAGGCCGATGCTCTATCCACTGAGCCAAATCAGCTAGGGCCAAAAATATCCTTTTTAATTCTACACTAAACTATGTCACTCTATAGCACAATAGCTTCTCATTTCACTAATAGTAAAAGAAAAAGTTTGAACAATATCCTATAAGGCCCTACATAACATGACTCATGTTGAACTTTTTAAAAATATATTTTTATTGATTTCAGAGAAGCAGGGAGAGGGAGAGAGAGATAGAAACATCAATGATGAGAGAGAATCATTGATTGGCTGCCTCCTGCATGTCCCACCTTGGAGATTGAACCCACAACCTGGGCATCGAGCCCACAGCCTGGGCATGTGCCCTGACTGAAAATCTAACCGTGACCTCCTGGTTCATAGGTCAACACTCAACCACTGAGCCAAACTGGTGGGGCTCATGTTGAACTTCTTTACTCAGTGTTTTCATTCTCTTCTTTGTTCATTTTACTTCAGCAACACTGTTTTTGTTATTTCTCAAATTTACCAGAAACCATTCCTGTCTCAGAGACTTTGTGTTCACACGCAGGTGTGCACACACAAACATACACACTGGGGATCGGGCATGTGTCCTGACCGGGAATCCAGTGGTGACCTCCTGGTACAGAGGTCAGTGCTCAGCCACTGAGCTATGCAGGCCAGGCTGCCTTTCACATTTTCTTTTTCTCCCTAGCACTTCTCTTCATCTGACATACTATTTATTACTTTATTTGCTTATTTTGTTTTTCCCCACTATATAATAGGCTCCATGAAGAGAGAGATTTTCTTACCCTATAACTCATGTTACAGTAAAACCTTGACTAATTCAGGCAAGGGGGTGTCCATGAGCCAAAAGTCTGTTATATACTAAAGCAGTTTTTCCAAAAGCATATGTTAAAACATTGACAAATTAGTTTACCAGTTTTTACTTATGTAGACACGTTTGTATAATTAAAATTATATATGAAAAGTTTAATTTCACATAAAATTTTTATGTGTACTACTATAATTTTAAATTTTTACTGAATTAGGTCTAGTAAATGCATGCATTCCCTGGTCACTGTGAGTAAATAAATGCACACGGCTGGGGTGTGGCTTAGCCCAAGTGGGAACATCAACTGACTTATGTTAAAACTGCTGCAGAAAGTCACGCCAGGGGACAACAGAACCAATTACTGCTCACCATGTGGGAGTAGACAATGTTCAGAGAATGGTTAGCGTGTGAACACACCATGGTGGATTTAAATATGTAGACAAGCAATATTTATTTATGTCGGTGAAATTACTACAGTGTTTTATCCAACATATGGCCTAGTCACTAAAATTTGTTTAAATTAACAGCAAATTAATAATAAAACATAACCTATTAATTTCATTATAAGAAAATCTTTATTAAAAACATTTTAAAATTAACAGGGTGTTCATTTTCACATATGACATACGGACAAGAAATTTTGTCAATTAAAGCTGAAGTCCATTTAATCGAAGTCTGCAAAATTGAAGGTATACTGTATACCTCCAGAGCACTAAGAGTTCATAATAGACATGCAATTAATATTTACCAAATTAATGAACTCTACGAGTATTTCTGCATTTAATGTTTCCAACTTAACACATATATTTCCCTGTGGATCAAATGTTCTTTGTGTCTATTGGACAAGTTGGAACTCATTTTGTTATTAAAATTAACCATATGTTCTTCCTTGTAATATAAATTGCTCTGTTTAATAGAGTTTATTATTCTTTATTTTGTATAGCCACCAGATCAGGAATATGGCTTATTATAACTACCCACCATCACAATTATTTACACAGCAAATTGTGTCTTTTTCATCTTTGTATTTCCAGCAACTCAGCACTGTGACTTAAAAATTGTTGATTAGTGAGTGAACAGAACTCATTATCTTTTCTCCCAAATCTGCTTTCACTGGAACCAAGATATTTTTCAGCTAAACTAATAAGAAATTTGAACTCTTTCCTTTAGTCCAACTCTAAATCCTGTTTGGTAGCTGTCTTGTTGATAACTATCTCTATGTCAAGTCTTCTTCAATATGTCAGTTTTGATGCATGCTTTTTCTAAGTTGTGTGTAAACGATGATACCTGAAGTTTAGTCAAATCATACTTGACAGTGAAGGTTTTCTTTCGAAAAGGTACTGTAAATTATTGGTGCTTGTCAACACCTGACTATTACTATGTTTTCTGATAACTAACATTTTTGTCACCTAATTTTAAAGCTTTGCTTCAGAACATGTTTAAATTGCTTATTGCTGGGCTGGAGTGGCTCAGTTGGTTGTGCAACATCCTGTGCCCCAAAAGGTTGCCAGTTCAGTTCCTAGTCAGGGCACATACTTGGGTTTTGGGTTAGATCTGTGGTCATGGCACATACCTAAGGCAACCAATCCATTTTTCAATGTTTCTCCTCTGTCTCTTTCATATATATATATAT
>NW_005369934.1:1927278-1947865 GCF_000412655.1 Myotis brandtii | reverse complement strand
CTCCCTTCCTCTCTCTGGTGAGGATTAAAAAATAAAGTAAAATAAAAACTGCTTATTATATCTTTCCTTTTCCTAGATGTATTTAGATAAACATATAACAGCCATTAAATAGTTTGAAAGGAAATAAATCTTTACTGAAAATTAATATTTTATCCACATGACCTAGTTTAAGCCCATAGAATACGATGAAAGTATTGTTTGCATCTCATTAAAGACAAATGTTTTTCTCCTTAACCCTTCACTTTCCCTTCTCTCTTCCTACTCACTGCAAATAGGAATAGAAATCTGGAGGAACCAAAGAAGCAATGTGGTAAGGATAGCGAAGTGGCTCACAAGCTTGGGTCAATGGACAGCTCTCGGGAAGACAGCTACCTATTTGCCCTGAAATACTACAGATAAGGAAAACACACACAAAAACTCCCATTTTATTCGAACCAGTGCATTAAGCATTTGTTGCTGTTACAGCAATATGGCTTATGCATGGACGTATCACATGAAAATGTAGTCAAGGTCTTCACTGGCCTTAGGATAAATTCTAATCTTTTATATGTCCCATAAGGCCCTGTGTGATGTGGTTTTGGCTTATCTCTTACGCCTTATTCTTGTACATTCTCCTTGTTTCCCACCTTGTCCTAGCCTTTGAAAACCTTCTATCAGTGGCCTCCTGCATTTCACAGGGTCTTTCCATGGGCTTTTTTCTATTCTAGGAAATTTCTCTCTTCCACCCAATAAATTTCCCCTTGTGAGTCCCCACTTACCGTTCATATCTCAGCTCAAGCTTAATATCCTCATGGAAATGTCCCCTGCCCTCACAGTCTAGGTCAAATTCCTTTGTTATACTTTAATAGCATCCTGCTCCTGTCCTTCTGAGCTTTTATCTCTGCAATTTTGCGTTTGTTCCTGTGATCATTCACATAATGACCCTCCATTAGGCTTTGAGCTACATGACAGCCAAGCCTATGCTTGCTTTAGCTCATCCCTATAATCCCAAACATAGCACAATATCTAGCCTCTAGCACATGTGCAATAAATACTAGTAAGTTAAATGAATGAACATGCTCTCATTATTGATGTCTTTCTATGCATGAGGCTTTCCACTGTTAATTCACTACACATGGTCTCCATCATCACCAAATTTTCATTGCCTATCTTCTAAACACTCCACCATAATGTGTTCTTATTAATGGTGAATGTTAATAATATAGGTTTTTGATATGCTGTTAGTGGCAAATCAGGAGGCTAGAAATTACCTTTTCAAAGTTAATATACTTGATGAGAATTTTAAAACAAACATGGGAAAGTCACTGAAAAATCTTGACCTAGTTGCCATATATCCATTGCAAAACACTTTAACAGAAACTTATAAAATATTAACTTCTCTTATGTATATGTAAATACAGATTTTGTTGGTCCTTTGATATTATGAGGTTACTAGGCATTAACACTAAATCAATCACTAATTTACCCAATTAAGATTTTGTAAAACTATTTCCTTCTATAAGATGTATTTAAAAGATAAGACATATTGTACAGAGTAATTCCTAGATTTCTAAGGCAGCATTGACTTTGAAATGGAATGTGGTCTAAGAGAAAGGGGATGTAAGTTTCAAAATGATCCAAAGGTCAGTTTCCCAGGGGAGGGTGTATCAATTCAATTATTTGATCAGATCTAATATTCCAGCCTTTTTCTTTTATGGAATAGGGATGGAGATCACTTCTTCCATAGTTATTTCCTGCTGAGAAGAGATGTTGAGATCATAAGCGGATGGACTTTGATTGTAGTCAGCTGGAACACTATAGCTTCCTCATGGTTGGAGCGAGGGGGTCAAGAGACAGTTGGTGAAGGCTGGAAAGTGATCCTTCAGGAAAGATGAAAAATGATGCAGAATACATGGGCCAAAATTGAGGATGATGAATAGAAATGTTAATGGCCCTATGAAGGGAAGTAGATACCAATTTTTATCTTTTAGCCAGTAGTCTCATGAATTTGCAAACTATGATAGAGCAGTGGTTAATACCCCTATGCCAATCCCAAAACCTGTTGAGATACCAAGGGTTATGAAGAGAGGGATTATCTGGACTGCCCTTTTGTGTCAGATATGATGGTTATGAGGACAGGTAAAGACTGATTATTGGGGGACTATGTCTACGTTGAAGGGATGTAGAAAAGAAATCCCTAGCGCGTGACAGTCAGTATTCAATTAAGATGCCTAACTAGTGATATGCTAGGGGAGAATAGGTCACTCTGGGGGCCAGGTTCTTGTTTTCCCAGTTTTGCCCCTTGCTAGGCATCTGGAGTGTTCTGCCCTGGTAAGTTTCTGTGCCTGGCCCATCGTCCTTGCTCTTGGGGTCTACAGTCCCCCCTCAAGGATTTTGGCAATGAATTCTTTCAGTGAAATTGAGCACAGGGTCTCTTTTCTGTAACTGCTTCTTGCTGAAAAGGGGTGACATTTGTCTTCAGGGCCAAAAATCCTTGCTCTCTGTCAGAGGGACAATGAGGCCTGGGCACAGAAGGAGGTTAGGATGGTGTCTAAGGGTGATATTTCCTCAGTACAAGTAGGGCTTGTAACCTGGTGAAGACAAAGTGTTCTATAAATTTTAGTATTATTGGAGTTACTATTTGGCCTGATTATTTGCATGAAACACAATAAGGAACAGCAATTGATTATATAGGCTTTTCAAAACCTGCTTTGCTGGAATCTCGTGATTGAGCTTTAATTAGCCCCTGAGGGCAAAGAAGCGGAGCCACCTAGTTGCCATCAGGTTTTCCTGCAGTACTGGTATGCTTGGGTGAATCCCTCAAGTTCTTTTAAGAAGGCTAGGAAAGGGGAGAGAAGTCCCTAACTACCAAGCAGGAAAGCCGTTGAGACTTTCAATGATAGTATCAAGGACTGTGAATGAATGGTGGATATAAAGAAAGTCTAGGCCCTGATCAAAGGACTTAAGCAAGAGGAGAGAGCCTAGACAGGATTGCTTTGAGTCACTGAAAAGTCAGAAACCCCAGTGACATAAGATGTGACATGACAAGGGTGGAGTTTTTAGAAATACTAGGAGAGAAGGGGACCCTTTGGACGTTAAGGGTATGTCCTGACTCACTGGATCCTGTCGCCCAGGTGTCGACTGGGGATGGTCGTGTGCGTAGGTCACTCTGTGTCCAGAGGCTGGACAGGTAGGTTTCTCTCACCCCGACAAGGGCAAGAGAAAGTGTAATGAAAGCAACCCTAGGTCCACCAAAGAGCAATTAGATGGAGGAAGAGGACTGGGGCTTGGCTGGGGTTCCCTTAAACTTAAAATTTTCACAAACCTTTCTGCAACTTTCGCAAACCTTTCTACAACATTCACAAACCATTTTTTCCCATTCAGAAATAACCACCATTAGAAAATTTCAATTTCAATTCTTGTCCTGCAACTTTTATACTTTATTACTAACTTGAACTTTTAACTCTGAGGGACCTAATTTCCAATGGTCATCAAAAGTAAACAACCAGCATTTCTTAGACCTACATTTATGAACACTCTCACTTTCAAGAAGTACACATTTAGCAAAGTACAAGATATTATATTAACAGTTCCACATCTTCATTATAGGTTTTCTGTAGCAAAAGCTAAAATCAGGTGAACTTAAAAAAACTTGTTGAAATATTTATATATTTATCACTTAACCCAGGAATACTCCAAAGCTTTTAAGTTACCAAAGACTTTGAAAGACTACATATAGGCCTATGAGGCTGGAGAAAAGGTCGGGGGAGGAGGGAGCAGACCCTGCAGCCTGTGCTAGGGCTGTAGTTCCCAGCCCTCCAGCTGCTTGGATTTAAAACTGCCCCATTTTTCCTTAGAGATAACATGCTAAGGTTTGGGTGATAATGAGGTCAGCTTCTGATAGTAGCTGGACTTTTTTTTGTTGTTATTGTTATTTTAAAATATATTTTATTGATTTTTTACAGAGAGGAAGGGAGAGGGATAGAGAGTTAGAAACATCGATGAGAGAGAAACATTGATCAGCTGCCTCCACAACCAAGGTACACGCCTTTGACCGGAATTGAACCTGGGACCCTTCAGTCCACAGGCCGATGCTCTATCCACTGAGCCAAACCAGTTAGGGCAGGACTGTTAAGTAAGCTTTTGCAGTTATGCAATAAAGAAAGTTGTTTTGGGGGAAGGGGAAGGTGAGAAGGCACTGAAGTGAGAGCAATTTTCAGAGCATTAAAGGGGGTGAGAATGCTGGCCTTGGGATCTAAAGGCTGAGTGAGGGGTCCCTTTGCTATGTCATGTCATAGAGGGGCTTTTCGAGAAGACTGAAGTTGGGAACACAGAGGAAAGAATACTCAGGGAGCCTGAAAAAGGATAGTATTTCTTGTCTAGAGGAGAGTATAGTCATGGAGGAGATAAGGCATTTACAGTCTATGGTAATGGCTCGGCTTTGGGGGGTAAGAGTGAAACTGAGGTAGGTGACTGTGGTTTGGGACAACTGGGCTTTATGAGGGGATGCACGGTGGCACTGGTCAGGCACGGAGGTAGAATGAGAAAAGAGTGAATAAAGGACATGTCTAGTAAGATGCAGTGTAGAGGAGAGGTGGCTGATGGCTGTGAGACTAGTCCTGTGGTTGGCAAAGCGTGGCTCGCGAGCCACATGCGGCTCTTTGGCCCCTTGAGTGTGGCTCTTCCACAAAATACCACGTGCGGGCGTGCACGTACAGTTCAATTGAAACTACATGGCCCATGTGCAGAAGTCAATTGGTATTTTGTGGAAGAGCCACACTCAAGGGGTCAAAGAGCTGCATGTGGCTCACGAGCTGTGGTTTGCTGAGTTGCAGTTTGCCAACCACTGGACTAGATCATCAACCACCATAATAGAGACTGAGGAGGGGACCAGGTCCCATAGAATTCAAGATGGGCAGAATATGTGGCCCCAGTATCAATTAAAAAGGAGGTCGGCTTACCTGCCACCACAATTCTTACCCAAAGCTCTGTCCTGGTGATGTAAGTCTGCAGGGCCTTGTCAGGACCTGGGCAGCTTCAGTCTTTAGTGGCCATCCCAGGAGGTCTTAGAGCTCCAAACCAGATCCAGAGGGTGGCCTTGCTGGACTGGCTGAGATCTGACCTGGAGGTCAGATTTCCAGTGGCTTTCCCTCCTGCACCTTGGCACCTTGGGCAGGGCTCATGCTGGGATCTCAGGTTTGGGCAGGACTTGGCCCAGTGTCCTTCCTCATTGCATATGAAGCTTGGGCCCAGATGAGGCTTAGCCACGGGGTCACCTTGGTTGAAGGACCAGCACTTTGTTTGGAATTCATAAGGGCGGTGGCTAAGAGGTGAATGTCCTCCTTCTGGGCCTCAGCCTTGGCCTGATCTCGCTTTTGTTTTTGGATGTGGATCTCCTTGTTTCTTTTATTAAAGAACTTAAAAGCCAGGATAACAGGTCTTTTTGAAGGGTTTATGGACCTGTGTCTATTTTTCAAAGTTTGCGGCCATATGTCAGGGGTGATTGGGATATAAAGTGGGTGTTTTAAAGGAGGGTTCCCTTTGGGGAGGTGGGGTCTAAGGTCCCCCATGAGGCAGAAGAGGAAGAGAGCTGTTTTTCGTCAGGGCCCTGAGTGATTTTATTAAGTTTGTCATAGTTGACCTCCTTATGAGCAGCCTTTTTGAGTCCAGCAATGAGACAGGTGATCATATAGGTATGGAGCTGGCACCCTGGAGAATTAACCTGACAGTCCCATCTTCAGTCAGTTTGGGGGACTGTATGAGCACCAACCAGAGTTGGCAGCCGAGTCTTGTCTATGGAGGGCATTGGCATGGTCCTGAGCTGCTAGCCAGACATGTTCCTCCTCTGGGGTTAGAGAGGAGGACAGGAGGACTTAGATGTTGTGCCAGGTCAGGTCAGAGGACTGGGACAGGTACTCAAATTCCTTAGTAAAGGTGGTCTGTCGGTGGAAAAAGACGCTTGTCTTTTTTCAATCTGGAAAAGTTGGATATAGAGAATGGGACGTGGGCTTGGACTATGCCCTCTGTTCCTGCTACCTCACTTAGGGGTGGGATGGGCATGGGAATAGAAGCGGCTATTGAGGAAGGCGGTCTTTGGGCCTGTGAGTAAGTTTCAGGTGGGGAAAAGGCTATCGTGGAAGTGGTGTTCTGGGGATTTGAGCTCTAAGGGGCCAGGGAAGAAGGTGGTTGCTGGTTAGGAGGATCTGGGTTTGGGGGAAGCTACTGCAGGGGAGGGAGGGGACCCATAAGAGAATGGAGGTTGGAGGTCTGCTGGATCAAAACTAGATTCAGAATCAGAACTGTGAGGGGTATGATTTTTGTGTGTGAAGGATCTGATTGGTAGAGCAGGACTGACAAGAGAGGGTCAAGACAGAGGGTGAAAAGGCCTGGATCATTTTCCATTGCTATGACAGCAATTATCTAAACCATGCAATGTGTTCAAGTTGAAAGTGCTGTTTTCAGGCCATTGAGACTCATTATCTACTTTATATTGTGGCCAAACAGTTAACAAAAGAAATCGAGGCGCTTAAGCCTGATCTCCCCTGTGAGTCTAAGGTAGTCAAGATTTTCAAGGAAACAGCCAAGAGAGGTCCTTCTAGGGGGTGCAGAGGGAGTGTTCCCCATGAAGGAGAATAAGCATGGCCTATGAGAGGGGAAGTGTGAGTGACAGACCACAAGTCCAAAGGTGATTGTTTAGAGCAGGTGTCCCCACCGCTAACAAACCACCACAAGAAATGAGGGGTGAACCTCCAGACTGGGCATCCCCAGTCCAGAAGGACCTGAAGCCGAACTGACAAGGAGTATTCTGGCCTAGCGCTAGGATTTTTGAGAAAAGAGGACTTTCCAGAAGTCAGTGCAAGTAAGTGGACAGACGAGGGAAATTGTGGAATGTCGCTCACCTAGAGAAGATTGGCCAGTGGGATGGAGACTCAGCAATGGAGGAGAGGTTCCTGTTCTCCTGTCCTCTTTGGCTGGTTCAGGAGGGACTGAAAGGAAAGGAGGCCTAACTGAGGCCTAACTGAGGCATGTTACCCAGGTAGGATTCAGAGGTAAGCCCAGTACCAGCTGCTGCTGCCCACTGCTCTCTGAGTAGCAGACTTGGGGTAACTAAAGCTGGGGTGATGGCTCCTTCTCTGTGGAACCCACTTGAGTTTCAGTACTAAATGTTAGGGTTGCCCAAGGAGGTACCCATAGGGCAAAGGTGGTAAAGAATTATAGATTTATGGATCATCTGGAAACCAGATGGGCTGAGCCCCAGGGACGGGGAGTCAGAGATTTTAAAGGACTCCTAGGTGAGCTTTTTTGGCAGGGAATTCTTTGGGCTGGGCTGGATCCTAGGCAAGTTTGAGAGGGGAAAGTTACTGGTCTTAGCAAATGGAATGTGATCTGCAGAAAGGGAATGTCATTTGCAAAATGATCTAAAGGTCAGTTTCCAGGGGTGAAGGTATCAATTTGATTCTTTGATCAGACCTAACAGGTGTTTATTTTCCAATGAAAACATATAAGTCTGTTTGATCTTTTCAAAAATTGTAAAATTGGATAAGAATTTTTCTAATTGTTTATTTTACTAAGTTGAATGCATTGGCAGCTTACTCTACTCTTAGCTAACCTAGCCCTAAGCTAATAAAAGCCTAAGCTAATTTCCTGCACATACTAGGACAATTAAAACGAAGAACCAGGGTGACCAGCAATATGAAAGGTTGGGGGGTGGGGTGCGGTGGAATCTAAACCACATGATCAGAGATATACTAGGGGAGAAAAGGTTACCCTGGGGGCAAGGTCCATGTTTACCCAGTTGCTAGGCACCCAGAGCTTTTGCCCTGGTGACCTTCTATGCCTGGCCCATCATCCTTGCTCTGCTCATGTCTGTCTAACTGCCTATCACACCTCCTCACTAATTTAGTTTAACTCAAATCATAAATAATGTGTAGGGAGTGCATGTTTCCTGAAAATGTCAAAATCCTCAGGTAGAACTATATACTTTAATTCTGAAGTAGAACCTTTACCATTTGGGGGCAAGATATCTAATTCAGAGCATTTTAAAGTTTTAAGATGTGTATGTGTACTAAGGCACTCGGGAATTTATCATTACTGTTAAATTCATTCCACAAGTGTCTTAAGTTGCATTTTAATGTGGGACTGAGAGATTTAAAAAGCTAGTTCATTAGTCCATTGTATGCTGCAGTCATTTCTCTCACAAGGATATGGGTTTTTTAAAATTAATTTTATATAAGGAAGGGAAGGGACAGAGAGAGAGAAAAAAGCATTGATATGAGAGAGAAACTTCAATTGGTTCCCTCCAGTACGCACCCCAACTGGGGATTGAACCTGCGCCCTAGGTATGTGCCCTGACCAGGAATCAAATGTGCAAACTTTTGGTGTATGGGATGATGCTCTAACTAACTGAGCCACCTGGCCAGGGCAAGGGCAAACTTATTTTTTAATATGTTTTTATTAATTTTAAAGAGAGAGGAAGGGAGGATACAAAGACAGATACATCACATTGATGAGAGAACCATCAATTGGCTGCCTCCTGCACCCCTCTAGTGTGGATAGAGTAGGCAAACACAGCATGTGTCCTGACTGGGAATTGAACTTGCTGACCTCTTGGTTCATGGGTCAATGCTCAACCACTGAGCTACACTAGCCCAGAGGCAAACTTATTTTAAATACAAAGTCTTATTCTTATCATCACATATGATAGTGAGAGTTAATATATCCCTACATATAATGCAAACAAATATTTCTGCATTACTTTGAACATACAAATTGAGTTAAAAAACCTAGGTGTAATACTTGTTTTAGTTTATGTTGTATCTCTCCCACATGCAGGCACCACCTCAAAATCATAAACTATAATTTTTAATAAGAGCAGCCATAAACTCTGATTAGTTCTAAAGATCCTGTGAGTGAATGTTTGCTAAGAGACAAAAATCATGTCAGATCAACTGTACTTTTATGAAATTAAAACTTAGTACAATAATCAGGAGGCATTTCAGGCCCCACAGACCAGTGTTTATAGCACGTACATTGAGGTTGGCAGATATAGGAGTTGTCACAAGGGTATCTTAGCCTGTCTCATCTACTTCCCCTTGGACATTACATTTCTATTTTCCTTTGGCACTTCAAAATGTTCAATTACTTAATTTAATGAATTCAATATTAGAAATGGAATATGTATATTGAAAAAATGTAAAGAAACTCTCCTTGCCTTTTCCAATATGATTAATATTTTATTTTTAAGAAAAGCAAATTAAAGAAAAATTTCCAACCTAAGGTCAACAGTGCCTGTTTAAGGAAACTATCTTATTCTATTCTCTTCAATGCACTGTCTTTTTCAGAATATTAATGGGGAAAAGAGTGACAAGAATGACTTAGACGTACATGTCAGGAGAAAGGGTCAGCTCTTGGCAGTATGATGTTAATTCACATCTATTAATGAAATTCACCCTCCTTACCGTCTCTCTCCCTCCCTCTCTATCTCTCTTCTATGCATGTGCACTCTCTCTTTCTCCCACTTTTAAATTTAAAAAGTCTTCATTTATTTATTTTTGAGAGAGAGAGAGAGAGAGAGAGAGAGAGAGAGAGAGAGAGAACATTATGGACTTTTTACAGGAGCTGTGAAGGGCCACAGGGGCAGACCAAGGTAAGAGACTGACAACCTTCAGGTGATTAAGGAGACTCAAAGGCTACGTAGACCTACAAAATGAATAACTATGGACCCAGAACCATACCATAAGGCTAGATGGCTTGTGATTTGCAAGTTGATAAGACAAGAAGATTAATAATGCTGCATGATAATGGCTGCTCCCTCTCAGCTGGGGAGATGGTAATGATCTGATATTGCTGTCGGAGCAGTTCAGCATGCTGAAGAGAGGAGGGTACAAATTCACTCATCCCAATTGGCCCTAAGGATATAGGGATTTTGAAAAATGGGAATGCAGTTACAGTTTTAATTAGATATAAAGTTTTTAATAATTTTGCTGAAATGAGGACTTCAAAGAACATATTTTGCAGCATTCAGGCCCATAACTCCTGAGTGACAGTTTTGGTTAATTTGCAAGTTTTCAGATCAAACTTTGCCCCTGGCTCCATGCTGAGGGTAAAGTAAAATGTCAATTTCTTTCCTCAGTAATCTCAAGCATCTTATTTAGGCAGGTGTACTGAATTCTCCTATTCTGTAGACGTTAGCTGAACAAAACTACTCATTAAAATATATGCTTAGGAAAAAAATTAGCAACATAAATAAAATCAGCAGTAATAAAGGGAATCGATCAGCAAGAAAAATGTACAGCAATATACAACATAAAATTTTAAAAAAGAGTAAGGGTAATATTAGATGTAAAAGGTGATTAAATGTTAGCATATGATTATGCTGTCATTGCATATTATTATCAAAGAAAGTTTAATTTATGCCCTGTTTAAAATTAGAGGAAGCTGTGCAAAAAGATTTTTTTCCCTCCTCCAGACCATATTTTTCTTCTTCGTGTTGAAACCATATATAGACTTGTGATTCAGATTTGTGATCCTGAATTAATTACGTTAGATGTCTGAAGTGTTCTAGTTCTTTGGCAGTCTACAAGATCGCAATAATAGGAAATGATGTTGTCAGTCAATTTAAAGGCATCATTTAATTTCTGACATCTCCATTTTATTTCCCACTTTTTCTCCCCCTAGTTTTGGGGAACAGCCTGCCAAAAGATTCCTTTAACAAGAATCTCCTTGTAAAGCTCTTTAAAACAAAAAGTGAATTAAAAAAAAAAAAAGCAAACAAGGCAAATTGATTGAAATAAATTGCATGTCATTTTATATTAGATGTATTACTGAGTTTTCTGAGGCCTCAACTTATGATCTACTTAATCTTTAAAAAAATGTGTGTTTATGTTTCAGCTGTATTGCATTAGAATATTTCTCAGGATTTTTTTTTAATTAAAACCTGATAGCTATGAACTCTGCAAGGTTAGATTCAGGAGGCTTGGGACCCTGAAATCATATAAGTTGAACGGCCAACCTTGCCAGAGCATTTAGAAGCAGAAATTTGATGAGTTCCTACCATTTAAATGGATGCTTTAAACAACCTGAAATTAACATGGCAATTTTGCTTCCTATGGGATTTAAGTCCTCTGGGCTCACAGTAAAAAAAAATACAAAAAAAGTGCTCACATGTAAAGGATTGAAAACAAAACAAAACCAAAAAAGCAAGAATCACTGTTGTCTTCCACATTAAATTGATACAAAACATTGTGATTTTATCCCTTTATAGAAATTCTGCTTTCTCAGAAAAAGCATCTCAGCACAGAAATACAGTGCTGCCAGTTCTTTCACAACAGATTTTTTTTCTAGTGTTAGATATGATGCTCTTTGAAGCAACTCAGCGCCTTCTCAAACTTGCCCCTTGGGATTCCTCTTACAAAGAGATTGTCTACACTGGTGTGCAACAGGACAATCAAGACAAGCGGCAAACTACAGATTAGCAAAATGACCAAATCCTGCCACTACAGTAGATCTGTGACCTTCAGAAGGCTTTAGTCAACTTTAAGGAGGTGAAGATTGATGACCACCAATCAAATATCTGTTGCTATTTTTTGAAAACAGCAAATGCCCTAAGATCAAGTCGCACATGAATACTCAGTTGTTTAAAATATGCAACTTAGTATTAAAGGCAAAATAAAAAATGTCTTTACTTGAATTCTTGTGGGCTTAAAAAATACAGACAACTCTAGTAAGATTACCAGAAAAACACATATAACGGATAAAAGTGTTGACAGCAGAGAGAATGACATAAGGTTTTACCCTACTTGAGGCAGACTGGGCCTTGGTTTAGCAGACTCGGTACTTGGCAAGGAAAGAATTCAGAGCCAAGGCTCAAACTATAAGAGAAAGTTTATTTAGAAATTGACAGAGGTAGAAAAAGTGAGTGGTAGAAGAAATGGGCTTAGGAAATAAGTTACAGAGGCAAATGAAGGAACACTTGGAGCTTAGGAGAAATAAGGACAAAGTTAACTCACCGGAAGGAAGACAAGTAGGAGAGGAAAGGCATGGGCATGCTCCTGGGAGGGATTGCAAAGCACACTGGGTCTTCCAACCTGAGGGCTTTTAGGGTGAAGATTTTAAGAGAGGTCCCAGAATAGGATCAATAGAATATTCATCAGCTTTCCAGGTGGTCCCTTTCAGGGTCATGCTCTCCACTGATTGGTCAGCACCTGACCAGGGGGTCATTAGTCAATGCAGCTGGTTCTCAGGCAGCCATGGCATTGCTGGTCTGGTTTTGCCACTTTTCTGAGCCTGGAACTGAAACACAACTGAGGTCTAGATGTTATCCAAGTGGGTTAATGCTTAAGGGCTATTCTCTTGCCCTCTTGTTCCTTCCACATTCTAAGGGGGTCTAACTCACATGACTAGGAACATGTCATGGCAGGGTCTCAAACTGAATGATGAGTAATATGAAAGGTCAGGAGGTCTAAAACCCACGGCTAGCACTATGCTAGGGGAGAAAAGGTAACCTTGGCGCCTAAGTACTTGTTTTACTAGTTTTGCCCGTTGCTAGACACCAGGGGTTTTCATCCTGATAACCGTCTGTACCTGGGCTATTTTCCTTGCGCTGCTCATGTCTGCATAGCTACCTACTACATTCCCCCCTCAAAGATCATGGCTATGAAATACTTTAGGAAAGAGGGACCAGTGTTTCTTCTGTAGCTGCTTCCTCCTAAAGAGGGCCAGCATTTTCCTTCAGAGCCAAGAGAGCCTTGCTCTCTGTCAGAGGGATGGCAAGGCCTGGGCACAAAAGAAGGTAGCAGTGGTGTACAGAGTTATTATTCCCTGAGTAGGGGTAGAGCTTGTGTCTTGGTGTAGACAAACTGTGTTATAAATCTCAATATTATTCTGGCAAAAGCTAGAATGAAGAGAATTATGATGAATGTTTGATGTAAGGGAAAAAAGTTTTAGTTCTCAATAATTCCAAGTCGAAGGATGAAAGTAAAATGAAACATTGGTGTGGAGTATTGTAGCCAAATATTTAAGAAAACTAGAAATATTCAGAATCCAGTTCAGTTTGCAAGTGAAAAATAAAATGTTGAAGACAATGCACTGAATTAGAGTCTAACTCTAATAGCCACAACTGTGTAGTATAGAGTTGTGTATTTTCCCTAAAATTACCCTCGCTTTTTGTTGTTAATCCTCACCCAAGGATATTTTTCCATTGATTTTTTTAAGAGAAAGTGGAAGGGGAGGGAGAAACAGAGAAACATCGATGTGACAGAGACACACTGATTAGCTGCTTCCTACACACACCCTGACCAGGGCCGAGATAGACCCTGCAACGGAGGTACGTGCCCTTGACCAGAATCAAAGCTGTGACCCCTCAGTCCACAGGCCAATGTTCTAACCACTGAGCAATGGGCCAGGGCAAAAGTAACTTCACATTTACCAAAGGGCCAAATTAAGAGCAATGTATTTACTGCATTAAGTCAGGTTTTAATCTGGCCACATTATTTGCATAAAAGCAGTAAGAACTGCAACTGCTCATATAGGCTCTTGTAAATCTGCTTGGCTACACTCTCATAAGGAATCAGTAGATTAAGCCTTAATTAGGCCCCCAGGACAAAGAAACCAAACCACATAGTTGTCATCAGGCTTTGCTTGCAATACTTATAAGTTTGTGTAAATTTCTCAAGTTCTCAAGGTCCCCAAACGTGTCTTAAGGTCCTTCCTTTGCCATCTACCAGGAAAGTAACCTTTGTTCCTTACCTGAAAGACTGGCATGAACCATGTGAATAAGCAAGTTACCAGGCCATTTCTCCAAGGGGCTCTTATCAGCTTCAAAATCAATCTTAATCCCTTAAAGCTTTCTGGTGACATCCAGAGTCTAGGCATGTCTTTCTGAAACATGACATTTCAAAGTCCTGGTTTATAAAAACCACAATTAAAAACTGGTTATATGTGTCTTATTATAAAGAGAATAAATTATTTTTGGATATATGCAAACAAACATATTGCCATGAAAATAATAATACTCATTAACAGTTTCCAAATGTTGGAGAGAATAGTGAGAAAAATATATAACTTACCAAATTGATTTAAAAAATAAGTCTCCTTGTACCTAGAATACAAGAGGAAAATCCTTGTCCTTCAAACAAAGTGAAAAGAACCAAACTCAAATTCTGCATTAGCTTACTTTTGATACTTAAATTTATTTACTTTCCTCTTAAGATTTCTCCTCACAAACCTTTGCCAATTTTCACAAACATTTCTACAATTTTTCTAGTCTTTTTTAGTTTTCGTTTCTATATCCATTCAGAAATAACCAGCTTTAGAACAATGAATTTTATTAGTTTTCTTTCAATGAATATTTCCGTACTTTATACCTTCTATTACCAAACTATAGAATTTCTTTCCAACTAATTAGAATTCTTAACTCTTAGAAACTTTGTTTTTCTTAGTGACAAATAAAATGTAAGCAATTAGCATTCTTTAAATTAGCAAGTACATTTCATAAATTCTAGAAACATAGGCTCTTCCATTGGCCAACACACACTTTTAGGAGACATATGTTACTTCTAATAATTCACAAGACATTCATAAACAGCTCCACATCAATCTTCTAACTTCTCTGCAATAAAAAGACAAAAGTAGGTGAACTTAAAATTTGTCTAGTGATCAATAGTTAACAGATGAAATAAGTTAAATTGACCTGCTCAGATAGCTAAGGTTCTTTTTCTTTGTCCTTTCAATGAGGATTACCTCCCAGAAATTTGAATTTTTTAAAATTTTTAAATGGATTTTATACAGAAGAAGAGAGAGAGGAAGAGAGGGGGAGATGGAGAGAGAGAAAGAAAGAGACGTGAGAGAGAAACATTAATTGGTCACCTCCTGCATGCACCCCGACCAAGGATCAAACTCACAACCTTTTTTGACATATGAGGTGATGCTTCACCAACTGAGCCACACCAGCCAAGACCAGAAACTTGCATTTGAAGAGAAGGCCCAGATAATATTTGTTGAGCTTTGAAATGTTTTTGGAGCCACACCTCTGGCCCTGTATAGACTTCACTTGTAAAGCAAGACAGTGCTTTTAATACCTCAAGGTTTGGGTTGCCACCCAAATGTTGGCAAAAGACTAACTAATTCACCCATTTTTGAAATTACTTTTCCATCTGTGTACATTTTTCTAGGTTACAGGCAAAACATAGCCTGGAGTCATCTCTGAGAGCCACAAAAGCTTGGGTGTATGGAACTTCCATCTACTTCCCTTGGGAAAGGTGAAACAAGTCTAGCTATAAGATAGTATTAAAATTACTGGTGTCATTGACTGGTCAAACCTCTCCATTGCCCAACTTTTGTTGGGGTCAGATTGTGTTGCAGAAGAAAATGTGGCTCTTTTTCCTGAGGGACTCAGGATCAAATGTCTCCCATTTGTCAAGTATGCACCCCAAAAGTGGTATCTTGAGGCACTCTGGACTGGTTCCCCATCTATGTAGAGACTGGGAGATAGAGGCATCTCTGCTTACCTCTGGGTTGTATTGGCCTGCCCTATAGCCTGAGAGCCACATGGGGTGGGTTTCCCGTTGCCTGGGAACTACCTAGGATGTGAATTGCACACCTGAAGCCCTGAGGGTAGACTTAACAGTGACCACCATGATTGACAGACATGGGAAGATGGACTTACTGTGCTCAGTTAGGTGAATTCCACCCCACAGGGATACCCTGCCATCCACGTGCACCCAGGTGTAGAGCACTACCCAGTGCTCTGAAGGCAGATTTACCGATGGTCACAGTGAATGCTGAGCACTGAAATGATGGACTGACTCTGCTCACACAAGTGGACACCACTCTACCCAAAGCCCATCTCAAGCAAGGCATCCCTGACTGTTGGCCTCCAGACTTAACTAGACTTACTGGAGGTCCCCCTGGCATGTCTGTCCATACAAGGGGTGCCTAATATCTCTGTCACCTCAGATGAAAAACTCATCCTACAACTCTGGACTCCAGTAGTGGAGCCAGTGACCTGTTTCCCCATCTTCCATGTTCCAAGAGCCTTGTAGCTTCCCCTTTTATAATAATCCCAACCTCTTCCAAACTGTCAGTGAAGAAAAATGGAAAATACTCAGGAGCAACCCTATGCTTGCTTCTATTTCTTTTCTCTTTGTAAATCTTATTTTGGTTTTCTACAACACTTCTTAAGCTGACCTGCGTTTCTACAATAAAGACAGACTCCTCCACAGGAGTTTTCCATCTTATTGTATTTAGTCATTCTGTTGTTTTGCTCCTAGAAACCAGTTTTAGAGAAAGTCAGGAAAATCCTTAGGTAGATTTCTTAATTCTCTTTTAGTTCAAAGAATGTATACAACCACTGGTTTCCCTCTGCCTGAGACCTGCCTTTCTGTTTTTCTATTCTGAACGTAATTTATCTGTACTTTAATCTGAAGCCCCTAACTTGTAATCAAGAAAAGCTTCCCACCCTGGCTGAGTGACTCATGCACTAAAAGGTGGTAGGACACATACCTAGATTGCGGGTTTGACCCCTAGTTGGGACACATGTGGGAAGCAACTGATTGATATTTCCCTCTCACATGATATCTCTCTCTCTCTCTCCCCCCCTCTCCCTCTATCCCTTCTCTTTCTCTCAGATCAATAAACACACACACACACACACACACACACACACACACACACACACATACGAGAGAGAGAGAGAGAGAGAGAGAGAGAGAGAGAGAGAGAGAGAGAGGATAAGCTTTCCATTCATTCAGTTTAGTTTAGAACCAAACTTTTCTAATTTTGCATGCAAAAATTAATTTAAGCATCAAAAGGGCTACATTTTAGCCATCTTAAATTGGTATCGCTTCTTGTCAAATCTTCCCATTTCTGTAAGTAAAGGATTCCTATTAATTGTATATCTCCAGTAATATTAATGAGGGCTGGAGGCTGGGATTTTCTGGCCTGGGAGGCAGGATTTTCCATGTTAGTTTTAGTTCTATTTTGGGATCCATAGAGTCTAAAGAGATTTTTAGGGATATCATGTAGTGGATTTAAGGATGCTATTTGTGAGTTGTGCTCCAAAGGACTGTCACCTCCCAAGTCATCTCAATTCCCCTTGTGTGTCTCCGTGTTCCTCCTCGGCTCTTTCATACAGCTGTGAGGACGCAACAACTCAACACACTAGGAAACCAACCTTCATGTGTGTGTCTAAACAAGTCAATTATTTGACTTTCCCTATGGGGCTCCTGCACATTGTGGGGGATGCCCCTTGACACCTCCACAGAAAGTCTTAAGTTTCCTAAGAATACCCAAGATTTGAACTGGAGGAAGAAAATCCTCCTTATTTTCTGAGCCAAATGAGTTCAGGCTCTCATTTATCCAGCAAAAAGGTTTGTTCAGGCTCTCAGAAAGCAATTCTAATTGAAAAGCCAAAGATCAAAACCAGCCATTCATTTTTTTCTTCTGTCCTTGGTTATCTGGACCTTTAACTAAAGCTGAGGTTTTCTCAACATTTAACTTTTAGCTTCAACTCAAGGATTTAAAAATAAAACAGCTCAAAGAAAGTCAGCCTCATGCTTTAAAATAGGGAGGTCCAGAATTCCAAGGAAAACTGGTTTAAGTCCACCCAATGCAAAGTGAGGAGCCAGTGACCCACAAGGAGCCCCTGCCAGTACCGAGCACAGGTGCTGGTCTGCAGAGTAGTTCTGGGTGGGCTTCTTTGGAATCTGCGGCACTGCACCAGGATGACACATTTCAAATCACAGTCAGAGGAGCCAAGTAATGGCACCAGAATGTTGGTGGCCGACTGGACCTTGGTTCAGCAACCTTGGTACTTGAGTTCTGCCTAAGAAAAAATTCAGAGCCAAGACTCAAACTATAAAAGAAAGTTTACTCAGGAAGTCACAGAGGTAGAAGAAATGAGCTTAGGAAACAAGTTGCAGAGACCAAAGAAGGGGCCCTTAGAGCTTAGGAGAAAGAAAGGTAAAGTACCTAGGAGAAGAAGGTGGGGGAGGAGAGAGGTGCGGGCGCCTTCCCGGGAGGGAGAGCACATTGGGTCCTCTGTCCCAAGGGTTTTAAGGGTGAAGATTTTAGGGGACATCCCATGGGAGGATCTCAATTAAATATTCAGTAGCTTTCCAGATGTGTCCTTTTAAAGTCCTGGTCTCCACTGATTGATGTTTCCCTCTCACATGATATTTCTCTCTCTCTCTCCCTCTCCCTCTCTCCCTCCCTCTTTCCTCTCAGATCAGGGGTCATTATTCAATGCAATTGGCCCAGAGGTCAGCCATGGTGTTGGGTGTTGCTTATTTGGTTTTGCTGTGTTTTTTTCTGGGCCTGGAGCTGAAATACAACTGAGGCCTAGATGTTATTCCTAGGAGAAAATGCTTAAGAGCTATTCTCCAGCCCTCTTGTTCACTCCCTGCTCTAAGTTGGTCTAACATGCATGACCAGCAACACGCCAAGGGAGGAAAGATGAACCACATGACCAGCAATATAAAAGGTCAGGGGGTGTAAACTGTATTGGCCATTGCTAGGCGCCTTGGGCTTATCACCCTAGTGCCTTCTGTACCTGGCCTGTTGTCTCTGCTCTACTTGTGTCTGTCTAACTGTTTACCCCAGAAGGTTCAGGAAATCTGTATGTGATGAAATGCAGACTAACCTGAAATTAGCAAATAGCACAAACATTGTCTAGTCAGTACGTGGTGCTGTACATCCAAAATTCTGTCAGAGGAAAACTATCATGGCACTGGAAATAATAGTGACACACACTAAATTATTCAAATGCCTTTATAACTTAGAGGTGCTAATTACTGCCCCAATAGGCAAAATTTACAGACTATGACAACAAAAGATTTTTGTCTAATCCAGTCACAAGTGCCTTGGAATTTATAGGAAAAAATAAAGAGAAAAATGTATACTTAAATGTCTATTTGACAAAGGTGTTAATACATTTTGCCCTGTATCCTTTCATTTCTGGCCAAATCTATGTTTGAGCTGGGAAAAGTGTTAGAGTGTAGGCTTCTGGAGATAATATTGTAAAAAGAGGAACTGAAAGGTTAAGTTTTTGGATTTTTCTAGCTCCTGCTTTATTAGTTTTTATTTATGATTAAGATAGTCTGAGGTTTTTGTTAAAGTTGCTGTTAGATAACTTGTATTTTCTTTGAATTGTGCTCAAAAGTATTTATTTGCAAGGTAATTTGAAAAGGACATGGAATTATATTGAGGACAATAAAATGAAATAAAAGTAACAATTTCAGCATAAGTTGCATTCTTGTGAATTTGAGTTGTTTAAAGTTAAGATTCAGATCTCTGTGTATTAGAATAACAGTTAACCATGCTGCCTTACTTGGATTTTTGTCCAGTTGTCAAAAGGTGAAATTCAAATAAGAAAGTCAGTTTTCATAAATTGTGTTCAAATAGGACCAAATGTATATCCAGAATATGATTAAAAGGGGCCTTTTCTGATGGTACATAGGCAGGGAAAAATTAATCCTGCATGTGTATGTGTTTTATGGGGTGAAATTCTGTAAGGTGAGTTTCATAAAACAAATTTCCAGCCTGTTTGTTCAGCTGGTTTGCCCATCACATTTAACATTTCTTATTGCACCAGCACTTATTATAACTTTACGTTGGGTTCAAATACTAAGACAATACACTGTATTTTCCATCTATGTAGGCATTCCTAAAAGTGGCATAAGAAAAATTGGATTCAGATTAAATTTTTATCAGTTATTCATTTTTTGTTAGTACATAATTTTAAAATTGTACTCATTAATGAGGTACATAATTATATCTACACTAGATGCCTGGTGCATGAAAATTTGTGCACTGGGGGTGGAGGGGCTCCCTCAGCCCAGCCTGCCCTCTCTCACAGTCCGGTAGCCCTCAGGGGATGTCCTACTGCAGGGGTCTCCCTCTGCAGGAGGCAACTGGGCAAATCAGGGGAAGGCACTGCCCCCATCACCCTGCAGCTGCTGCCACTGCTGGCCACCGGCCCTCCTTGGCCCTCGAAGCCTCTGCAGCTGGAAGGACATCGGGAAGACGTCCGGTCTATCCGGTCTAATTAGCATATTACCCTTTTATCAGTATAGATAAGCCTAGAGCCTAAAGAATTTCAAGTTGTACACAGAAAAAAAATTATAAGAAAGAGAAATGGAGTATTTAGTATCCATACTTTAAAGCCCAACTTTATTTTTTATTATTATTTTTAATCCTCACCTGTGGATATTTTTCCATTGATTTTTAGAGAGAGGAGAGGAGAGAGGGAAAGACAATGATTGGTGGCCTCCTGCATGCACCCCGAACAGGGCCCAGGCTGGGGAGGATCCTACAACCAAGATACATGCCCTTGACTACAATGGAGCCTGGGACCCTGCAGTCTGCAGGCCAACATTCTATTCACTGAGCCAAACTGGCTAGGGCAAAGCCCAACTTTATTTCAAGTCTTCTGGTAAAGACTTAATTCTTCTCAAAAGAAGTGACTTTTTTTTTTTTACTGAAGTTTTGTAATTTTTGTTAAAATTTTAATGAGTTCTTTTTAATATATATATATATTTTATTGATTTTTTACAGAGAGGAAGGGAGAGGGATAGTTAGAAACATTGATGAGAGAGAAACATTGATCAGTTGC